>NC_089797.1:6615390-6645390 GCF_040412425.1 Macrobrachium rosenbergii
GAAAGTGGCAAGAAAGTCGGGGGGAAAGTATTGTACAGCTTGTGAACTCTGTTGATAAAAAATACCACTTATCTTTCAAATATGCCGTTAGGTTTCTGCTATTGTACTTCAAAATAACATTGGAATATAACAGTCAAGACAAGACACACACATGTATATATATATATATATATATATATATATATATATATATATATATATATATATATATATGTATATATATACATATATATATTATTAATATATATATATATATATATATATATATGTATATATATATACATACATATATTATATATATATATATATATATATATATATATATATATATATATATATATATATATATATTTTATATATGTACTATATATATACATATATATACATACATATATATATATATAAATATATATATATATATATACATGTATATATATATATATATATATATGTATATATATATATATATATATATATATATATATATATATATAAATTAGTCAAAAGGGCACAGTCTTTTAATACTGACCCAAGAAGAGACAGGTGGGCTCAATTCGAGATGATTCAAAGTAAAAATACAACTTACACGAGACGTAGAACCTCCAACAATCTCTTGTGATAATAACACTTTAATTACGGGTAGTTACAGATGATTATCATTTAGCTTTTGAAGCGTTATAGGAATGGCTTCAGATTTATCAAGTTATAATTTTCTCCGAGTTCGTCAAAAAGGAAAATATTCTTCAAGATACAAAAAGAAAGAAAATGAATATATATACATGTATATATATGCACATATGTATATGGATATGTATATATATATATATATATATATATATATATATATATATATATATATATATATATATATATATAAATATATAAATATATAAATATATAATATATATATATATATATATATATATATATATATATATATATATATATATATATATATATATACACACACACACGAATCCGAAGCAAATCAAATTTGCCAACCACCCACTCACATTTCCATTCACCACCCACCACATGAACACGGCAACTGAACCAGTACAGTGGAAATGAAGAAATCACCATACACAATAATTCGGCCAAGAGAAAGCCAATGACAATATGTCGTAGTTTCGATGAACGAACCCTGTTTCTACCAAATCGAAGAGTTCCATTTTATATTGGATCCGCATCTCAATCCCCGCTACGTGCCAACTGAAACTGGTCTACAAGAGACTGCCGGCATACCGCAGGGCGGAACACTATCGCCCTTTCCCTTTTCACTTTCAGTTTTCGTGAGGAAATCACTGGATTCTTTATTATTATTATTATATCTATTCTTGAGGTGCGCTGGGAGCTAAAACTACGATACTGTGGTGTCCAACTACTAGTTAGTAGGTGCAAATCTTCCATATTTATAATTACACAAAATGTAGGTAAAAGGCCCTTTTTTTTAAAGATGTGTACATTCATATGTACATGTATGTATAGACGTGTGCACACACGCAATATATATATATATATATATATATATATATATATATATATATATATATATATATATATATATATATATATATATATATATATATATATATATATATATATATATATATATATATTTACGTGTATGAAGACTCATTTAGCAATCATTTCTGGTACCCACCATTTGCCTAAGAGCATGATTATTTAATCCACATAACGATAAAAAAAAAAAAAAATGCCCAAATGTCAATCGCTATGCCCTGCCTGGAACCTATAGGGGCTGTTCGGCTGTTGGGGGTGGGGGAGTAATGATGATATATAAATATAAAGAAAGAGAGAGAGAGAGAAAGAGAGAGATGGGAGTAACGTCCATTCAGACCTGCAAGAGGAGGAACTGGTTATGAGGATTTGAAATGAGGAGGAAGAGGAAGAGTACGAATAGAGGAAGAAAGGAGAAGAGAAACAAGAGGTCTAGACAAGAGAAACGACAAAGTCTATATAAAAATATACATTTATGAAACTGGTGAATGAATGTCGCTAAATCTACCCTACAGCGCTTTTGGAACATTTCGAAAAACTGGGGGGAAACAATTCTTCCTTTCTTTTATTCCCTCCTGCCTTAATAGTGAATCTCACCTGTCAAATTGAAGGGTTCAGCAAGACGGTCCAACTCCTTCCCCTTTTTCCTTTCAGTCTCTTCTTCCTTCAATTTTTGCCAGGAAAAGTATACGAGACGAATGTGTAGAGATCCGCACAGTAGAAAAGAAACGGCGTGCTCGAATCGCGTAACAAAAAGACTTTCCACAAAGTATCTATCTACACCATCAGTTTCAGAGGCTCATTTCGCTTCGAAGAAGCAACGAGCTCCCGAGAAGAGCGACGAGGAGTCGTCCTCGCCAAACAACGAAGTCAAAGCATCACTATGTGACTCTCGCCGCTGGATGACTCCCGGAGCGAAGAAGAGTCAGCGCTAGGATAATGAATGACCGCTACGCCCCCGCTTGCGTCCGGGGGGCGAAAAAATTGAAGTCTGAGCCAGTTCCCGATGAGCTATATACAGAAAACCCTGCCAGGACACTCAGATATGACCTTTGCAAGCACTCCTTCGGGTCAACTTGGTCAACTTTTTCCCTTTTTTGCTTTATTGACGAAACTTCAGACGAACACAGGATTAAGGCAATCTTTGGAATTTCGCGGCGCCACATCAACTGAGGGATACGAGACCTGTTTGGTCAGTTAATCTAATTTACTCCTAAGATTATTTTAGTTTTAGGTTCAGCCAGCAACGCAATGCGCCGGCGCGGGTTCTTGCTCCTTCCTCAAGTCACCTGCAAGAACCGCTAAGCTCCACGTTCGGTTTTACACTGAACACAGCTACTTTCGAAAAATAATCCTAAGGACTCCTTACACGACTAGGCCTAATCACATGATTTCCATGGCAAAATAATTATCATACGAATTATAATAATACTAAGTCGTGCCAATATAATAATAATAAAAATGAGACCCCTCTGACCAGTACCCACAGGTCAAAGGGTCATGACCCGCCGATTGGCATCACTGATTGTATCCAAAGTTGATACACTAAGAGTCAAACGAACAAACATAGACACACAAACAATGTTCATACATATATATACACTGACAAACATTAACTATGTCAAAGTGAAGGAGGGATTCAAACAGTTGGCCAAGACCGTTTTCAGGGTGACAAGGAGGTCATTTGTTGCCCAATTTTTTCTTCCACCCTTTTTCGAACGAGACTTTGTGAATTCAAGACTTAGGCTTCGTAATGTTTACTATGTTCTGGTGTTTGTGTATGTGAATGTGTGTATTTGTGTGTATGAGTCTAAAGTAGATGAACGTGTCTTTAGTCTTTGGCAGCCATAAGTAAATACAGTTTCCACAGCCCCCGCCCCCCACTACACCCTTATGTCTTAGACCTACTCGTAAACTTCTGTTTATTTATGCATTTGTAGACTTATGCGTCTGTTGCTTCGTCTTAAACAACTTGTAAATTCCAATTAGGTTAGTGATCTGTTTGGTTTTTTCGGTTACGAATTAATGTTCAACCAGCGTCCAATCGTGTTTGTACTAGGCCTAACCAACACGATGTTTGCAGGCGCACTTTCAGCGTGTGAATGACACGACAGTAAATAACAAACTTCGGGAAATGTAATCCCTCTGGGATTCCTTCCACCCTGAAACGAGATCTTGGCCAACCAGAGAGTTTTGTGCATCGGTGTTTCAGTCGTTCAAAAAAGTTGTCTCTTCCTTTGAAAAAAAAACTTTTCAAAAAATATTCCAACACGTTTATGAATACGCCTTTTCTTCTTCTGCTTCTTCTTCATCATCATCTTCTTCTTCTTCTTCTTCTTTCTAAAACGTCGCTATCAGAAAATATGAAATTACATCTAAACCAAAACACAAGAGTGAGATCAACATCAATATAGTAGCTCTTTCAGTGCTTAAAATACTATCTGTATAGACAGGAAGATATAATATTTATATATATGTATAATTTATATCTATATTTACATTCACCGGATTCATTTGCTGATGAGGAAACAGGGAAACATCGTGGAAACGAAGTGAAATGAAAATGGAAACATTAATTGTTGATGGTTGTATCTGGGCTTTTTTTGTCTTTTACAATTGTTAGAATCTTTGTTGTATTTTTGTATGGAGAAAATGCCTTTAGGTTTTTAGTTATTTAAAAAAATCATTTTCATAGGTGGCTTAGGAATTAATGCAAGGCAATAATAATGATGATGATGATGATGATAATAATAATAATAATAATAATAATAATAATAATAATAATAACAATATAAATCTCTTTAATTGTAACAATAATTGCCTCCAAGCCTAATAATTTCATTTTTTATGAATTATATACATATGTATACAGACATATATATGTATATACATATGTATATACATATATATGTATATATATATGTATATATATATATATATGTATGTATATACATATGTATGTATATAAACATACATTTATACTTTTCTTTCAGCGCCAATGAACAAAGCCACCATCACATAAAGAGATCCCAACTGTCACAGTGGACACTACATCAAAAGTTGCACGTGAAAACATTCAAAATGATTCCTCATCTGAGAGCCCAGACAGACAGATAGACCATCGATTTTCAAAAGACGACCAGACTCACAGACTTCCAATTCGGTTTGCCGTGTAAATTTCAGTTCGACAATAACTCAGCCCTGCAATATGTATCTGAGGTCAGTCAGTGACTCGTTCATGCAAGTTGAGAGTAAGCCACAAAGACTTTGAAAATCAATGAGAAAAATGCACGAGGGCAGCACTTGTTAGCGAATATTCTTTTTTCCTCTGTGATGTTGTTGTAACATAACGCGTGCAGGAAACAAAACTGCTGAACATTACCAAGGCATTCGATTGTCAATATTTACGAAGCGTTACGTTACGCAATTGAATTGGAACGAGCTGTAAAAAAAGTTCTGAATGAAATGGAACGAGAGAAGTAATATGCTTTACACACTTACAGGTAACAAATCATTACTTATCATTTAATTGATAACAATCTGTCGACAAATCTATATAAAAAAAACTAAACAACACATATTTAGCCCTATCTCTGCCATGTAAACATTATTATGAGCTAACACTTCAAGATGTAAACATTCTATACGCAAAATGAAAACTAATTAACATGACAATTATAAAAAAAAAGGAAGTATACGCCAGAAACTGTACAAGAGTGATACCTGTTTCTCAAACACGCAAAAACACGACACGAATGAGCTCCCCTCCTGGCCAGCCACTACACCAAAAGAGCTGTCGTCGATCTGACGAATAAACGATTGTTCATCATCCCAACGCGTCCTGGCAGGAGTGAAAAGTACATGGATGCCAGGCATGAGAGAGACGACGCAGCAGACAATGAAACAATGAGGAAATGAGAGCATCACAGATTACAGACAGGCCTTGTTGTCTCCTCACCTACTTCAGCAGTGATTGGTACTATACGTACGTACGAATATACTTCTTCCGCGTATATGTCGTATGTATATATATATACTCTATTCACCCATATATACATTTACACATAAACTTCGAGTTTGTCCTCGTAAATCTATCACGACAAATAATAGCTCGCGTTACAAAGAGGGGGAACAAGTTGTGCAATAGTACTCACTACCTTGTAGGCCTAACATAGCACTGGCGAGCACGAGTAGGGTTAACGAACAGCCAGTCAGCCCAAGCGTCCTAATCGAGGGTGGCATTTGCATTATGTCAATTGTCCCTATCTTCGCCTTCGCAGCAGCTCAGTAACTCATCTAAAGCGAGCCTCTTCTTCTTCTTCTGCCTGACCCAGAAGCCACTGCGAAAAGACCCCCCACTACAACAGTCGACTTTCACATTGCACCGACTAACTCGAGACTACTGGTGCCTCCTTGGCCGCCGCCATGCGGGGAAGAGGGCTAGACGCGAGCACTAACCTCACCGAACGCAGTCTTCTCACTTCGATTCTCTCTTCCGGTCAAGACCACATCGGACCACGGGTAAGGAAGTGAAGAGGCCGTCCGTGGATTTCAAATAAGCGTACTGGCAATGGGAGAATGGAAGAGAAATATGCACTGATTGTAATATGTACGGATGCGCTGTGACACACGGGCGCGGCACATGTGAATTTGCACGAACAAACGTGCATGTACACCTACAAATAAAACGCATGTATGTACTGTCAGACACACTTATACAGGCAAACGCTTAAAGTTAAATACATTCATACACGCATACACACACACAAACACACACGCTTCCTCCTAATGGTATACGCAAGTATGTGCGTACACATCTTCAACAGAGGTTCCATACACCATAAACAACTGCTTAAAGGAGCCGTTCCCTCATTCGTCATGTATGTACTTATCAGTGTATCTGCACAGCGTACACGCAAGTATGTCGATGTTCAAAAAACCACGTGCGCACGCGCTCGCGGGCACAGCCACGTTGCCCCAAGACCAGAGAAACTTTACAGCCGAAACGCTAATGACAAATTGCACGAGACAATCTAAATTGACGGTATGTACAGACGCACACGGAAATGTCAGTAGTACAAAAATAAATGTACATTTTCAAGAGCAACAAGCACAAGGAAGGAGAAGAAGGATCAGAGGAGACTTCCACAGAGAGAGAGAGAGAGAGAGAGAGAGAGAGAGAGAGAGAGAGAGAGAGAGAGAGAGAGAGAGAAGGAAAGTATGTAGTCTAAGACTCGTAATCATCTATAAATCTATAGAGGTCTATTCTGTCTGGTTGTCTCTCTGCCCCTGTCCGAAAAGCACAGCGCTCGCCGAAGCACTTTCCAAAAACCGCTTTTTTATATCTCTCTCTCTTTTTTTTTTCATTCTTTCTTTTTTCGACTCTTTCCGGGTGATTTTTGGGCTAACAGGTTCCGGGAAGTGTGAGAAAATTAAGAATTGTATATTTTCCATTCCATGAGAAATCATTTCAGGATTTTTTTTTTTATAATATTTAATTGTCAGGGTCTTCACTGATGCTGCGATTTCCAGCGAATTAATATTAATTAAATAACGAGAATATAAAAATACTCAAAACGAATCGGCAAATTCCTTTTTCGTTTAAAATTTCAAACGTGTTACTCATATATATATATTTTAGGTTTAATAATGAAATTCTTCATAATTATTCACCGGTACCTTTCCAGAATAGAAAATATATTTCTATAATATAAAAGCACAAGGAATAAAAAAAATTGTAATGACTGCAGTCCCAGACATGAATTTCATTCCGAGAGCCGGAGATAAATCTGATTCGCAGTTCGAAACTGAAAGACGACCTCCAAGTCTCTGTAACCCGAGAACTACCTGGACACCTCAGAGAGGACACTCTTGACAGCCCAAAAAGCGGCGCCACCCGGGCCCTAAAACCAACTCCACTATTTTTTTCTCTCCGAAATAAACGCGTCAGGATCACTGAGCTAGACAAGCTTATTATTATTATGATTATTATTACTGACAACAGACACTAACAACTTCGGCCTGAATTCAGCGATTAAATATCCACTCACATTATGGAAAGCAGAGAGAGAGAGAGAGAGAGAGAGAGAGAGAGAGAGAGAGATACACAATTGAGATTCCAGACTTTTTTTTATTTTTATGACTATAGGGGCGCCTCCGAGGCCCGAGACACTGACTGACTGATTGATTTGAATTAACGATGGCGAAGCGTGGCAGACTCCAAAAAAGGTATACTCTTCCCCCGTCCGGTGGGTCGAGTCTAATATGTACAGGCGAGACAGTCTGCCACAGCGAGAGGTATATGTCAACAAACACGAGAGAAGGAGGTGAACTGTGGGCTCCGATCGGGCGAGTCGAGCCTCGGTGGGGGCGACTTTCCAAAAAACGACTTTTCACAGGACGACTTTCCGTAGAACGACTTTTCGTAGAGCGACTTTTCTAAAAAAAAAAAAAAAAACGACTCTTCAGAAAACGCCCTTTCAAAGAACGACTTTTCTGAAAAATTTTCTTCAACGAATTTTCAGAAAACGACTTTTTCAAAGAACGACTTTTTCAAAGAACGACTTTTTCAAAGAACGACTTTTTCAAAGAACGACTCTTCAGAAAACGCCTTTTCAAAGAACGACTTTTCTGAAAACTTTTCTCAAACGAATTTTCAGAAAACGACTTTTTCAAAGAGCGACTTTTTCTTAAACGACTTTTTCTTAAACGACTTTTCCAAGAACGACCTCTTCTTCAACGACTTTTCTTTCAGCCCGTCCCGCGGAAAAAAGCATTGCAAGCGCTAAAGAGTGACGACTGTCGGTTTTATGCCTGACTCGTGATCCCGACTTTTTTATTTTTTTTATTTTTTTTCTTTTCGACTAACTAGGCCCCTAGTTCGTCACTTGCAGCAGGCTGGAGAGGAATGGATAAAAGAGACGTTTCACATTCGCTCAAAATGGTCATCGTATTGTCTTATTTGTCTTATCGTTTTTCATTTGTTCATTTTTTTTTCGGTTCTCGCACGTCTTCCTGTCAAGAAATCGCCCCTAAGAGTTCCTCCGCTTTGTTGAATTCAAGACTTTGTACGGAAAGTCAGCTTTTGCCAGTTTGTGAGGCTCTGTATCGACAATGAAGCTTGTATTGTTTCCTATATATACAGCATAAAAGCTGCGAACGAAGCTGCTTTTAGGCTGCTTTTACCAGCTTGCCGCTGCTTTCGATTCTGATTCCTTCCGAGCAATGAGAGCGTTGTGCTAACATGTTAAAACGGATTTTCAGCCTCGGTGTAAAAAAAAAAAAAAATGGCGTCGCTCATGACATTCAAACGAGCGTCCACTATGCACCAGATAAAACACTTTAAAAAATCCAGCAAGTCTTCTCATTACGGCTTCCAAAAAAAAAAAAAGACCCCATATTAGGAAGACAACACACTTAAACAGTACTTTACGCAGTCACTGACCGAGAATGCAGACGCTTGTGAATTAGAATTTTCCTCTGACGACAGGCAATAACAAAGATTTCCTTTGGCCATGATGTGGTGACGTCATTCGCGTTGTCGTCTCGTTCTCTACCGAATTTCGAAGTTGCTGATGACGTAATGTCGCAGTTTACGAATTTTTGGAAAGGAAGATTACAGGAAAGATCCGCGTCTTAAGAATGTAGAGGAAATATTTTTGTTAATTAACAGTCATATTATACTGATTAAAGACTCTGATATAGAGAATTATGTTTATCATAGTTACTTAAGTTACAATTTTATTTTGATAAATCCCGGGAAAACTTACTCTGAACGACGGCCAGTAATTATTGAAATAAATTTGCAAAATGCAATGTACAGTGTTGATATATATATATATATATATATATATATATATATATATATATATATATATATATATATATATATATATATATATATATATATATATATATATATATAAATCAAACACTTTCTGCTAGCAATTAGAAAACTGATGTTTTTGTTCACTGCCTTCCTAATAAATCATCCCATTTTTTTATAATAAAAACAATGAATGAACTCTGCTCGCGATCAGCTCGCGACACCGTTTGTCCAAGACCAGCTTTCACGAAGGAAGTTTTCCACAGCTTCAGATCGGACACAGACATATTTATACTCCTGGTCAAAGAATCCTAATAATATAAAACCTCTATGAACAAGAATTCACCAAGAGAATCACAGACTAGAGAATCACAATAGAATCAATTTCCACAAACGGCATAGCAATCGTCATCAATTAACAATATAATAACTCTGGTTATAAGCATCTCTATGATAACAGAATATATTGCGCTGCGTCTGCGAAGATTCAGATCGCAGCGTCTGGCGAAGAAAGTCACTCTCTCGTTCGGTGTCGATTTCTGTCCTGGATTGGCATTATGCGTCATTCATCAAATATATTCGTCTACGTCAATTGAGTGATAACAATCTATATATATATGGACATCTTTAAAGGCTATATGATTTCAAATGAGAATTTGGGGGAACATCTAGAAAACATTTACAACTAGATGATCGAACATTCGTCTAGAACGTAAAGAGACTTCCGAGTGAAGAAAAATATATTTGGAGGTGAATCTTTTTCGCTTTGTGAACAAGAAAGACACAGCGTTATTTATGTTGGTAATTAGGTTACTGGGTTAAATTTCTTTCGAAAATTTTATGAGACTGACTTGAGACTAGATAAAATAACTGGAAAATGCGTAGCGTTCAACAGAAAAACTACAATGGAAGTAAACATCTCTCTCCGAGGATGAATGACATACTCTGAACACCCAAACCTAACCTGAAAAGCCCTCTCTCCAAGTGTAGGAGGAGAGCAGAGTCCCAGACCCTGAGACCAAATGTCCCATCGCAGATCTCCGAGAAGACTGTACGACCTAACTCCACACGAGGGCGCATCCTTTCTCGCGGCGTTTTGCGTGAGTCGGAGGTCCTTGACTGAAGGACTTTTGAGAAGGAGTAGCCCCCCTAGGATTCAAGAAGGACGTGCCACCGGCACACCTGCTCGCCCTTCGAGTCTCTCATCTGGTTCCAGTGAGCGAGTTCCTCTTCTCCCGAACTGTTGAGACCGAGGGCGAACCAGCCAATCATGTCTTTGCGCTTCATGCTCCGCTTCGTGTACACTGACACCATCAAGGTTACGTCGGGCAGCTGAAACAGCGCAACCTGCGGCGGGAAGAAGAAGAGAGAGAGGTGGGGGAAATTGTTACCTGGATTGGTCAGACTAGCAGACCTTAGTTATGGACGGGTGTTTTTCTAATCGATAAACATGGGTACTGTGCTTCTAAATCCACACGCACACACACGAACAAATATATATATATTAACTTGATCACATACACAGTTGTTCTGTGCATTAGTAGAATTACTAAAAGGACCTCACTCAAACTGGATGGTATCTAATGGAGTATTCAATCACAGAAAGTTACAAGCTTTCTTGGACAAACAATCCTCATTATCAAGTATCCGTTAGATACCATCCAGTTTGAATGAGGTCCTTTTAGTAATATATATATATATATATATATATATATATATATATATATATATATATATATATCATATATATATATATATATATATATTATATATATATATATATATATATATATATATATATATATATATATATATATATATATATATATATACTCATATTCATATATACATATATATAATTATACATATATACATTCATATATATACAGTATATATTTATACACACATCTATATATATATACACACACATATGATCACCTCTTAATTTCAATTCCTTAATATTTTTGGATACATGTTCCACTGGAGACCTTAAATCCAAATCTGGAAACAAAATTAAGAAACTCCCAGAGAGAAGACTTCTCAGCAGCAGACTTGAACCTCCTTACACACAGTCACTCGCCTCTATCTTTCATATGCAGTTGCTTCCTTGATGATGATACACCTCCTTTCGAACACCTTTCACGCCACCTATCCAGCCTTTCCTAGATCTCCCTTTCCTCCTCCATCCCAAAACTCAGTTCTCTAGACACTTTCCCTCATCCAGACATGAAATATACATCTGGTCAACCAATTAATCTTGTTTTCACCGAACTACCGTAGTATCTCACATGCAAACTCTCCAATTCTATGTCTCAGTTTTCCTCCTAATAACCTCAACAATCACTTCCAGCAAAGTCTCCAACTTACACTAAGCCCTTCCACTGTGTTATCATTCTGCTCTGCCTCTCTTTTCTTTTCAGCATTCAACTGTTCTTCATAGTATTCACCCCATAATAATATTTTTTCCAAACAGCAGGTAATGCTTGGAAGCTAAATCTTAAATCTAACATTGATCACTATCTTAATTTTTCCCGGAGCTGAACCTGAATCAAACTGAGTCTTATTACCTGGAACATGAAGGTTTCCTTGAAGAGTGGGTTTGGTTGTCCGCGTCTGACGGAGGTTTTGCTGTGGGCGATCTCCTGTCCACTCGACGACATCAGCACAAGCTTCACGTACGTGTCCGGGGCGCGGGTATTGGCCATGTTCCTGAAATCATCACTGTTCCTGTAAAACGATTGCACAAGGCTGTTACTACACACACATACGTGCACAAGCTGCTACTGCGAACACGAGACATGTACTAAGAACTGATCTATGAGGGACAAAGAAATAGAATTCGTAGAAACACAAGTTAACTGGTCACGAGCACCAACTACCGAACTACGCACATCGAAGTACATGGTTTCAACTACCTGCCAACCAGCTATTACTGTGCAGCATCTACAGTGCATCAGAAATAAGAAATGGTTCAACTGTCAAATACATGATCTGCAAAAAAATAAAGGTTATGGCAAAAGTACAAGCTATTTACTCTGGGAGAATGTCTAAACAGGGGGAAGGGGGGGCACATGTTCATGACATTTTAGGACACCATCCTAAATTCAAGCTACTTTCTCCACGATGATGCTCAGTGTTGGGTAAGCGTCCTCCTACACCAGTGGTTCTCAATCTTTTTTTGAGTGATGGCACCCTAACTAATGTAATAATTACGGTGGCACCCCTTTTCTCCATCCCACCAAATCCAATGAATTAACTTGTTATTTAATAAATAAAATTATTATCCATATATATATATATATATATATATATATATATATATATATATATATATATATATATATATATATATATATATATATATATATATATATATAATAATTATATATATATATATATAACACTGATAATAATTATATGAAGACTTTGCAAATTTTTTTTTTACAAATGTTCATTGAGATGATCTAAGCAAGACAAAGTTCATGACGATCTTGCGGCACCCCTTGGCACTGTCTGTGGCACCCCAGGGTGCCACGGCACCCAGTTTGAGAATCACTGTCCTACACTATGCCTGCTTTCAGTCATGGAGTATATCTCCATTTTATTACAGAAGTCATTGGTAACAGTGAATCAAAACGTGTCTCACTTAGAGATACTTTACATCAACATAATACAAAACTAGTGTGTCCACACCAACAAAAATAATGGTCATGTAACAGAGGTTCGAAATTGCAAGATCTGATCCTAGTGACTGTACGTGCAGTTTGGAAGTTCAGACTGAGGTACCATCGTTCTGCTTGCCTGTTTAGCAAGAAATTCAATGCATACTCTACACATTTCTTAAGATAGCTTTCCTGCCTTATTCTGTTGTAAAAGCAAAGTTAGTCACTAGTGAATATCATTCGTGTAGTTTAACAGATGCCTAAGCTGCCCACACTAATGGTGACAGCCAGCAACTGCACTGGATAGAATTCATGAACACGAAAAGATTCAGTAACTCGAAGCACTAGGAAATACCTAAGGTCGCCTAATTACAATTAAATGTACATGGAAATCAGTTTCAGAAATCTTGGTATAAACTGGTTTATTATAGAACAAGATCTCCATAATTCCTGTTTTGCATCAAAATAGAAGAGACGATCCACATGACTATTAAATCATCGAAAGAAGACTGGCATAAGAATACTTGGAAACTGAAATGAAACATGTGCTCAAGTGTAACGAAGAATGTGCATATAACAGCAAAGTCAATTATAAGGTGCCTGGTCCTACCTGCAATTCAAGTTTGTGCTCTGGACTTTATTTAGCAAAGCTGCAAAAGCAGATGAGATGGAAACAAGCAGTGATATCAGTGACGTACATGGAACAATTTGTAAGGACAGTATTTTCCATCTGCATACACTCTTGTGTCTAAATATGTGTATCTTAAGAAGCCGCAATGGTAAATTTCTTGTATCCTCTCTGAAGACCTTGAATCAGCATAAGAGCTTTACAATAAATGCTAAAGTTTCGACTCAGACTTCAAACCCGTGTTATTACGAACAACTCAGACATTGCAACATTTACATCAGCCATACTACTCTTCGTATACGACTGGTCTTGTTCCCTTGGATCCATATTTGAATTGCTAAGATGAGAAATGGAGATTATAAATATTCATAGCGTAGTTCCTCTTACAATTCAGGCTTTCTGGAATGGTGTGATTAAAGTGTTATTGTGATGGATATTGAAATTCTGCCTCTGCTCTATGCGTAAATATTCATATTCGCCATGACGGACTGTAGAATTGTCTTCCTTTTTTTTCAGTCTTTCACACTTTCCATGCTTGTGTTTTTAGTGACTTATCCCGCAATCTTCATTCTTAGAAGGCTGGTGATGAAGGCAGCAGCGAAACAAGAGTTAAAATGTTTCTAAATGGATGCAGCTGTAGTTAACATGACATCAGTTGCTGTTCTTCTAGATTGGGAGTGGGACAACTTTTTTACTGCATAACAAAAAAAGAAGTAATGTCCTCTCAAGGTTCAATCCCAGGTCTCAGAGCTTCTTGCCTATTGTCCTAACATTCAGAGGGCTTTTGGAGATAACTCCAACAGAAAAGCATCGTTAAATTAGGGCCAAATGGCCCAGTATCTTTTAAGTGTTCAAGCCAGATCAACAATTTTGAATCTGCAGTCAACCTATAACTCCATGGGATGCTTTCATTCCGCTTACCTTCTACTTGATTATCTGTTTCCATTACGGAACCTGCTTCTGCTAACAAGCTGTTTAACTATTTGTTTACCTAATTTCATTAATTTAATAGAGTTCTGCGTCTCGTCTTACTACCAGCACTTCATTGGTTTTCTTTATCATGATTGAAAGACATTTTGGTTTCTTTACTTTATTTATTTTAATAAGAAATTTGAGAAAACGACTGATATACTGCTAGATCTGCTAGATAATGGAAACTTTACTGGAGCTACATTGTCGACAGAATTGGCACTGAAAAGTTCTCTCTGCCTAAACAGTATGAAAACTAAAGCCTACACAGACAACAACCAAGGTAATGATAATAATAGTGATGGCAGTACAGTACAGGCAAAAGTAAAACTTAAGAGAGAGAGAGAGAGATAGGAAAACCCATCTTTTTTCTTGTGTTAGTGAAGAAGCTCCTATATACTCCCATATTTAACTTCAATATAAACTTTTCAAATCACATTTCATTTCTCAAAACTTATGACATCTTTAAACATTACAGACACTAAGAAAAAACTCATTCTTTGTAAGGAATTGATGACTTCACTGCCCTTGCAATTACACTGCACGCATCTTACAAACACAGACAGGGCAGTCAGTAAAAACCATGAAAAAGAAAATAAAAAAGATCAAAGGAGATGGATCAAGCTCAACATACAATTTGGTGTCTTCTGGCTATTGGGGGGTTCCTAGGCTTAACACTCTACAAAAAAATGCCAAGCATCAAAAAGTCAAACTAACTGAAAACCTAATCTAGTTCTCACAATCACTGGGACCTGGATTCCACTGGATCAGACAAGCTACAGATCTAATCTGAGACTCTCTGTAGGGGCGGACAGGAGGAACTTTAGAGGCTGAGGGAGGGGGGAAGAGGAAGAGGCCTTGGACAACATAAGGGTGTGTTCACACTACAGGAAAACATGTCATAAATACCAGTCAGCAACTTGTCGCACAAACATCACATACAGGTTTAGTACGAGACAACAACTTATTGGTGTTCTTAACCATTGCTTCAGAAGATTATCCAGCATTTGTCAAAGGTAAGGTCCATTCTTCACTTACGGTCGTTGGCTTGTTTTCAACATGCCTGTGATATGTATGTGACAAGTTTCCAACATGTGTTTATGAAATCTTTTACTGAAGTGTGGACACACCAGAAGAGGTCGACGGAGCTAGTAAAAATCGAACTAATCTCGGAAAATGAGAGAGATGACAAAAATAGTGGCTAAAAATCTATCGGAATCTATCGTGTCTTTTCTGTCAGACAGGGGCAAGGGGGAAAGGAAGAGAACCCAAAGCACCTCATAATTGGCCCTGCTCGTCGAATATCCCTGGGTAAGACTCTCCACAGTCCAGGAGGAATTACACTATCGATGTCGTTACTGGAAAGTATGGTGCAAACACAGACAAGTGAGCACAGACGCACACAGACGAAAAGAAAGAAAGAAAAAAAAAACAAGTAACATACAAAGGCAGAAAGTAAACAAATGGAATTTTAATGGATATAGTGAAATTTACCAAGAGCCTTAATGGATGTTTATGTCAGATGCAAAAGATACATGCAGAGTATAAACATTGCTTCATTACTTGAAAGGCATCATATATACACATTTTATATATATACTTGTATATATATACAAATATATCTACATGTAAATACTTAAGCATTCTTTAAAAAACTTAGCCAAATAGTTATAAATTGTTGTTTTCAAGATTCCTGTGCATTGGGTAACAGCGGAATGGGCCTTTCGGAAAAGTTAACCTAAAAGACAGGCTACACTGTATATATATACATACATATATATATATATATATATATATATATATATATATATATATATATATATATATATATATATATATATATATATATAATGTATGTATATACATACACAGTATAGGTATATATATACACACACACACACACACACATATATATATATATATATATATATATATATATATATATATATATATATATATATATATACACTGGAATGGTGATTTTAAGTTTGCTAATGTTTTAATCATTTAAAAAATACAAAAAAAGTTCATCCAATGTTATTTAGCAGTCTTCACCCTAGAAAACTGCTTAAATTTAGATAATTACATAACCGAGAATATTATATTTATCTTGTTCTTTTTACGCTCTAAGTTCAATAAAAAGTGGAACATTAAATTCCAACTGCTTGCTAATAAGCTTCAAATGTGTTTGCTTGAAGGAATAAGATATACCAGAGATATGCCAATTCTTGGTGAAACTATGAGAAAGACAAGTCGGTGAAAGTAGTGAGAATCGTCAGATACTGGCGAGAGGGATTCATGAATGACTCAAAGTTGGTGTAAGTTTGGTGTAAGTGTTTTTAATAAACGAATCCTAGCTAAAAAGAGAGAAAAACACGTTAACTACAAAGATTAAAGGGTCACGCTCCGTAAAAAAAAACTGCTGGTGCCTCCTTTGACGTAGGCAAAAATTATCTACTTGGTGAAAGCAATGAGGTTCATCCTGTCCTGGTGAAAGTACTTGAACAAAAACATAGTAATGTGGATAAATTTAGCCGCTGAACATTGAAGAGGTAGCCTAGCACTTGTTAAGTTGCTATTGAAGCAGAAAGCGCATCAGAACGCCAAGCTAAAGCATTGGTTTATAGCCATCATTTCTAGATAAGTGGCCCCGTCTGGGTATTACTTACTGACTTGGACAATTACAACCAAAATTCTTTGGTCTTTAAGACGCAAATATATACGGAACATTTCATTACACAACTTATCAATTATGACGAAAGTGATACATCTTCAAAGGAATATTTCTAACCAAGAAAAGACACTTTCAAGATTACACAGAGCCAGGGTTATCCGTTTAGAAGTTTTGCTGTACTGAGGAAACTTCAGGAAACGAATTCATGGATTTCTGATGAAACTCAAGACAATAAACTAAAGACAATAAAGAAAATGTTCTGCTGTTAATATGCAGTAATTTTGTCCTGTATCTTTATGTATCATATATCAGCTAAAATGATGGTAATAATTTCCCATCAAGCTTTTGTTCACAGTCGCCTGATTTCCAAGACGAAAAGACAGCTTTTAAATCAGCATAATCTAATTTATTTATACAGTTTTCTTTTTTAATCAGCACAATCCAATTCATTTATACCATTTTTTAACTGTTTCTGGAACCTGCAGTAGACCTTCGGACCCTAGAGTGAGTGGCAATTCGTCACAATGAGGCCTGAGAACTCCTATAGTGTTAGTAAAATAGCTATACTGTATTGTTATCTTTAATCACCTTTAAATGTCGATGAACCCATAACTGACCTTATAGGTCATGTGCTAGTGGTAATGGGTGATAATGTTACCTGTGAGCCATCAATGTAAGTTCAGTTTCAGTCAGATTAACTCTCGCGATTTTCTAAATTCCACTGAAATGACTCAGTGATTCAGTTTACAAAGAATGAGGAAACGAAACTACGTCACGAAATAAACTCAAGAATAAGAAGGGTAACACGTAACGGTTTAAAAAGGGTGAAATGAGAGAAAAAAAATAAAATCTGGTTACAGATGGGAGAGGCAACAGGTCCTGGTGAAAGTATTCAATAGAGTCAAACTGGTGAATGTAGAGAAAAGTGACCGAGAATGAAGGAATTCTGCGAATATCGGCCTACCAAAGATTCCCAAGTCTGAGTATACTACTCTTGCAATCTCTCTCTCTAGATACTGTGCAAAGAGTGATGACTTGTACGAATTTTCGGGTCATTTAGAAAAAAACCAGAACAACGGCAATAAATTAATAAAAAAATATATATATATTCAAAAAGCAAATGTGCTTTGATGAGCCTGTGCAAATAAACAGCCACATGCAATGTGCAAGTAATTTGAAAAAGAGAAATAACAAATCTATCGTAACGGCCGAGGTTAATGTCTGACCTGAAATGTGACCCCTTGATGACCTCGACTGCCAGCCTGCCTGTGGTTCCGTTGTAGGTCAGGCCCACCAGCAGCTCTGGGACCCCGCTGTGGACAGAGTGTGTGGACCCCGTCGAATCGCTCCGGGTTAGACTGCACACTTCGCTTCGGCTCTCCGAACGCTGAAAAGGGCGGGGGAGGGGCGTTAGGCTACGTGGAAATCCTCTGCGAAACTTGAAAAAGATAACACAAATTGGGGAACAGATGGATTTAAGAAGTTTCCTGAATATATTTGTTTTCCAATGTGTGTTTTTTTTTATTTCCTGAATATACTTGTTTTCCAATGTGTGTTTTTTTTTAATTTCCTTAATATATTTATTTTTCAAGGTGTGTTTTTTTATTTCCTGAATGTATTTGTTTTCCAATGTGTGGCTTTTCAAGTTTCAAATTTCAACACTGATCTGTTATCAAAATGGTCTATAATTATGCTAAATTCTTTTGCTGTATTCTTTGGAATAAAGTAAATTTGAAGTTCACAGACTTCGAGCTTGTTCTTGGAAAATATACGTACATTTTGTCTTTTAAAGTATTGTATTTAAAATTACAACATTCGCATCTGAATGCTATTACAGACAAGAAGTAATGTGGTTACCAAAATAAATAAAAATCAAATTTGCCTGCAATAAGGGCATAAACAAATGATAACTGTAAATACTAACATGAAATTCTCACTTACATTCACCCTTGCATTTCAAGATGTATTAAAATGATCATTCACAGAAATCTCACCTCATTTGGAAATTTTAATGTCATTTACCTAAAATAATGTTGATATTGATGAATTTTACATTTGAAAATTCCTAATCTATTTTCGCCCTTGACCTTCAAGAGGTATTAAAATGACTATTAATAAAAATCTCATTTCGCTGAGAATTTCAGTGTCATTTGCTTGTATTAAGTAGTGAAATAATATAGAATAATGTCAATTTTGTATCTATCTTCTATTCAGCTGCAATTACAGATTAATGACAGTCGTTCTGGAACAAGTTGGGTAAAGCTTTCATTTGATTGTCCTCTCTCTCTCTCTCTCTCTCTCTCTCTCCACCGTGCTGCATACTTAATGTCATTTGATTGTATTATGCAGTGAAATTTACCTAAAATAATGTATATTTTGATAAATTTTATATTCAGTTGCAACTGGAATACATAATCTCTCTCTCTCTTTATATTCAGTTGCAACTGGAATACATAATCTCTCTCTCTCTCTCTCTTTATATTCAGTTGCAACTGGAATACATAATCTCTCTCTCTCTCTTTATATTCAGTTGCAACTGGAATACATAATCTCTCTCTCTCTCTTTATATTCAGTTGCAAATGGAATACATAATCTCTCTCTCTCTCTCTCTCTTTATATTCAGTTGCAACTGGAATACATAATCTCTCTCTCTCTCTCTCTCTCTCTCTCTACTCACAGCTAAGTTTGCCCTGGGCTCGAGGGTGAGCCAGAAGGTGTTCCCAAGCGTGAGGTTGATGGAGGCGAAGGGCATGATGACCTCGCCCACCATCTTCTCCCGGCGCATGCGCTCACAGCCGTACAGACGCAGACGGACGCCCAGTTGCTGAACGTCTTCTGCGGTGGGAGAATAGAGGATATTGTAGAATTCAAGGCAAAGGCCAAGCGCTGGGACCTATGAGGCCACTAATTACTGAAGCTAAGTATACCTTAGTTTAACCAGACGTGGTTAAGAACCAACTGGTTACCTAGCAACGGGACCTACAGCCTATTGTGGAATCCGAACCACATTATAACGAGAAATGAATTTCTATCACCAGAAATAAATTCCTCTAATTCTTCACTGGCCGGTCGGAGAATCGAACGCGGGACCAACAGAGTGCTAGCCGAGAACGATACCAGCCCGTCCGATGAGGAACTACTAATTACTGAAAAGGAAACAGTTGCACTAAGAATCAACTGTTGGGAGAAGGTTGGGGAAAGTACGATGGAAGAGAATATGAATGGAGGTACAGTAAAAACAAATTAAAGGGGGTTGCAGTTAGGGGCAGAAGGAATGCTGTATACAACCTTCAGTAATGCCTACAGTGCACCGCATGAAATGCACTGACGGCACTACCCCCTCGCGGGAGCTGTGATGGGAGGAATGTGAAGAGTATCATTATTATGTGATTTATGTGAACTCATGGGGTCACAGGTTAACCAAACTGAGTCAATGAATAACTGTAAGTGCTCGGTTTTGGGTTGACTAAAAAGGAAGCATGGTTAATTTTTGGGGTATCTGGTTCGTTAAAAGAAGGTATATGGTTAATCTGTGGAGTACTAGGTTAACTAAAGTGGGTTAATGGCTAACCAAGAAATTTCGTGGTGATTGGCTAGCTAAAAGGAGAACATAGCTAATTAAAAAGATATTGATATTATTATTATTATTATTATTATTATTATTATTATTATCCAGAAGATGAACCCTATTTATATGGAACAAGCCCGCAGGGGCCATTGACTCGGAATTCAGGCTTCCAAAGAAGATGGTGTTTGTTTGAAAGAAGTAACTGAGGGCAATAGGAAATACAGAAAGAAGAGATTACACATAAAAAAGAAAAAATACATGAACAAATCAATAAATCACTAGATAAAAACATAAGCATATCAATAAAATAAAAGAACTGCATTAAGGTAGAAACATTCTAATATTTTAATATTTAGTTTAAAAACCCGAAGAACATTTAATCACGCCTCTTTTTCTATGTTACTTGAAGTTATTAACAGCCCACACCCGAACTGCTAAAACGAAGATAAGGAAGTCAGTGACCTCTGAATGACTCGGCATCTCACCTGGATTGACTTTGGTGAAGACGAAAGCTTCGTTGAATTGTGGATTGTCTCCGGGTCTGATGCGGGTCTTGTGTTTTTGCTTCCTTCCGGGCAACAGTAGGACCCTGACCTGAAAAGCAGAGAAGAATAGAATGGAATAGGGAATTGGGGCCAGGCGCTGGGACCTAAGAGGTCATTCAGCGCCGAAAGGGAAATTGAGAGTAAAAAGGTCTGAAAGGTGTAACAGGAGGAAAACCTCAAAGCAGTAGCACTTTGAAACAATTGTTAGGAGAGGGTTGAGGAAAGTATGATGAGAGAAAGAGAATACGAACGGAGGTACAGTAAAATGAATGAAAGGGGTTGCAGCTAGGCACTACCCCCTACGGAGGAAAAAGGCAGATAGGGATAAAAGAATCAATATAAGATATAAATATTCGTTTACGTAAGGAGAATGACAGAGCTAGAGTTGGAGAATAGAATGATATATGAAATTAAAATGGTATTGTTCGAAAGTGAGATAGAGTAAATATAGTCACGTTACTGAATCACAGCCCTGATAAGCAGACAGAGAGAGAGAGAGAGAGAGAGAGAGAGAGAGAGAGAGAGAGAGAGAGAGAGAGAGAGAGAGTCAAAACGGTCGCGTTACACAATCCAAAGAGGATATCACTGGTCAGACATTGCCTTTGGGAAATAAAACTAAATTTTAACTACCAGCTGGGTCCGAGTGCGGAGGTCAACATATTTTTCTCCATCATAACATTATTGTCACTTTCGGGCAGCTATGATGAGGAGTTATGAATCTGAAGTGGAATTCATTTATAGTATTAATTTGAACCAAAAGAGTTCCACACATTGAAGCACGAGACTCTAAAAATATATAAAAGGAACGTGGCAATCAGATATACATAAAAGTATACAGATAGAATATAATTAGAAAACAATCAACCCTCTTCATATGAAGAATGAAAAAAGCTGGACTTGAGCTCTTGACACCACAACTAAAGGTTCTTGGCTGCGTCCTTTCATCCATTCCCTGCCCAACTTCTTTGACTTTGTGTGAATGTCGCATCCAAAATACTTCAAGAGGAAGTAAGCTTAATTACATCACTTTCATCAAAAACAATCCAGCGAAACTACCCAAGAACACTCTTCTGTATTCTCTGATATTAAGGGGAAACTGAAACTGAACGAGTAGCCCCATGCATATATCTAGCCAACCCAGTGCGGAATAAACAGAGACACACGGAAGAAGAAGAAGAAAGAACAACGATCTTTATCTTGAAAGATTTGCTAGCTATGGGAGTCAACAACAGAAGTAGGAAATGAGTTCCAAAGCCACTAAATGTGGAAGGAATGAGCCATGAACTTTAATCTAGTGTGGTTAGTTAGGAGAGCCAACAACAGAGGCAGAAAGCGAGTTCCAAAGCCACTAAATTATGAAAAAAATAAGCCATGAAACTTAATCTAGCTATATGAAAGCTGACTTCATGCCCCCATAAACTGACTTGCTCAATAAAATAAGGTAATACCCGAAGAATACCTCCTTTACCTGGGTATTGGTGAAGGAAGATGATAGAAGGATATCTCCTTTACCTGGGTATTGGTGAAGGAGGATGACTGAAGGATATCTCCTTTACCTGGGTATTGGTGAAGGAGGATGACTGAAGGATGTCTCCTTTACCTGGGTATTGGTGAAGGAAGATGACTGAAGGATATCTCCTTTACCTGGGTATTGGTGAAGGAGGATGACTGAAGGATATCTCCTTTACCTGGGTATTGGTGAAGGAGGATGACTGAAGGATATCTCCTTTACCTGGGTATTGGTGAAGGAAGATGATAGAAGGATATCTCCTTTACCTGGGTATTGGTGAAGGAAGATGATAGAAGGATATCTCCTTTACCTGGGTATTGGTGAAGGAGGATGACTGAAGGATATCTCCTTTACCTGGGTATTGGTGAAGGAGGATGACTGAAGGATGTCTCCTTTACCTGGGTATTGGTGAAGGAAGATGATAGAAGGATATCTCCTTTACCTGGGTATTAGTGGCCCCTCCCCTCTCTTTGCTGGGCAGGTCCTTCGCCTGGAGGATGTGGACCGTCAGGGTTTTCGTTGGAAGGTCGTAGGCGAAACCGGCTTCCACAGAACCGCACCTCGCGAGGAGGGCCTCTCCGGCCAGGCCGTCCTCGCCTCCCTGCGAGGGAGTGAGTGAGACAATTTGGTGAAAACTGTGTCAGTGGTCAAGAAGATTATTACTGTGAAGAAACTACATAATGAAGTCAGTGTAAATATATATATATACATATATATATATACATATACATATACACATACAATACAGTGGCGGCAAAAATAATGGTAACATATTACACAAAATAATAGCAAACTACTGTGGACAATTAAACAAACAGAAATCTGTACTTATTTATTATTCATATACATGAATTAATACTTCGTCATCTCTCCCTTAGCCTGTACAGCCTGGATGCGCTTAGGCATGGAATCACAAGGATCATGAAATATTGAGGGTCCCTCTTAGTGCACCAGGTCAGCTTAATCTCATTCTTAAGCTCATCCATATTTGAGGGCTGGGCACCTGCAACTTTGTCTTTAATAACTTTCTAGGCATTTTCAATTGGGTTTAAGTCAGGTGAATGTCCTGGCCACTCTAAAACAGATACATTGTTGTCTGCAAGCCACTTTGTTACTGTCTTAGTCTTGTGACATGGAGCCCCACCATGCATAAACAATGCAGAAGCATGTAACCTGTAAAACTCTAACATGTGGTCCTTAAGCATTTCTAAATATGTTGTTCCTTTCATTGTTTCCCCCTTAGGCAAGAAATACAACCCAGCTCTACCCAATTTACCGGTAAATGCCCCCCACACCATAACACTCTGTGGATGCTTCACGATTTCTACGGTAAACTTGTGATGATATCGGGACACACTCTTGGGCCTCCTCACAATATTGCTGGCATTTCTAACCATTCTAAAGGTTGGTTCATCTGAGAACATAACGTCACACCATTGTTCCATGGTCCAGTCTTTATATTTCCTACAGAAAGCCAGCCTTTTCTTCTTCATGCCATCTGTGAGGAGCGGCTTCTTTGCAGCACGGCGGCATGGTAGTCCCAGGTCACGCTGCAGACGATGTCGTATCGTACGAACAGCGACGTTTCCAAGCAGATCAGGATGCATTTTTTTGAGTGCAGCCGCTGTAATTGAAGGATTATTCAATACTTCCCTCTTCAGAATTTTATCTGTCCTCGGAGAGGTCTTCTTCTTCCGTCCACAACCTGGTTTCCGCTGTGGCACCACTCCTGGTGGGAGACCAGCTGCCGCCTTTTTCAAACTGTAAATAGCTTGGCGAGAGACACCAATATCTCTGGCCACACGAATCACAGAGACTTCCTGCTCCAGCTGGGCAAGGGCACGGGCCTTTTCTTCATTTGTAAGCTTATGGCGTCCCATTATGTCAACGACAAACTGAGCTGTAGGCCGCCAAAGATGACTGAAAAATATCAGGGGCTGATGAATAATTAACAAATTCCTTACACCAACAGCTATATAATATGGGTTATGCCAACCATACGACAAATCTCTGGTGACAGTGGTATGGCAGCCGCACAATTTTGAAGTTAACAAACATTTGATGTTAAGATTATATTTGCTTTTTTGCTGTAAACATTAATTTTGTTGCCACTGTATATATATATATACACATATGTACATATACACATACAATATATATATATATATATATATATATATATATATATATATATATATATATAAGACGATAGTTTTCTGAAGCTGCTTTAGCTCTCTTTAATGGAATGAGACAATTTGGTGAAAACCTGTGTCAGTGATCAAGAATATTAATTATTATTATTTTGAAGAAATCCGCACAATGATGTCAGTGTAGATGTATTAGAAATATATTTAAACAGAGTTTTCGAGAGATTGTAAATTATATATATTAAAAAATTATATATTATATATGTATATATTATATATATATATATATATATATATATATATATATATATATATATATATAATGATGATGAGAACCTCCTCTGAGAATGAGAAACTGATCACGATGATATATATATATTATTATATATATATATATATATATTATTATATATATATATATTACATTATATTTACACTGACATCATTGTGATGAATGATGATTATGAGATTCTTATAAATATTACCCGTTAATTATTCAGTGAATGATGATGATGATCACGATTATTATTATTATTATAATTATTATTATCATGATGATGATGATGATGACGATGGTACCCACCGGCTGATAGCCTTCGTCGTAGGGCGACCTGTTGGGCGACATCTGCCGGTATGCCCTGGGGTCCCTGTGTCGCAGCGCCCGATGCGTTAGGAGGTCGTCGTCGCCGCTGGTCGTCGAACCCGACGAAGAGGCCGACGAGGACGACACCCCCACTCCCACGCCCACGGGGTCCTCCTCCCCCCCACCTCCTCCTCCTCCTCCTCCTCCTCCGACGCCGCCGCCGCCTCCGCCGCCCCCAACGCCCGCTCGCCCCTTCTCAGCGAGCGAGATGAGGTCGCTTGTCGTGTCGCAGCCACAACCATCGCCTCGACCTGGGAATGAGTTGAATAAAGAGGTTTTAAGATGGTTTGGTCATGGGGAGAGAATGGTAAATAGGTTATTGCTAAGATGAAAAATTAGCACAGATTTTTTTAAGGTGGTCTGGTCATGGGGAAAGAATGGTAAATAGGTTACTGGTAAAATTAAACATTCGCAGTAATTCAATTTCAGCTGGATTGGTGGGTTGGTCATGGGGAAAGAATGGTAAATAGCTTACTCTTAAAATTAAACATTACCAGAGAATTATTTTCAGGTGGACTGGTCATGGGGAGAGAATGTTAATTAGCTTTCCTGTAAGATTAAACAATAGCACAGATTTATTTTCTGGTGGTTTGGTCATGGGGAGAGAATGGTAGTTAGGTTATCAATTAAATTAAACATTAGCAAGGATTTATTTTCAGGTGGATTGGTCATGGGGGTTTATTTTCTGGTGGTTTGGTCATGGGGAGAGAATGGTAAATAGGTTATCAGTAAGATAAAACATTAGCAGAGATTATTTTAAGGTAGTTTGGTCATGGGGAGAGAATGGTAAATACGTTACCAGTAAACTTAAGCAATAGCAGAAATTATTTCCAAGGTGGTTTGGTCATATGGAGAGGATGGAAGAAGAGACTGAAAATAATATACATTTTGGAAGTCTTAGCAAGTTAGCAAATTGAAAACTGATGATGGGAAGCGATCGAGCCAAAGTCCCTGAGGTGGTCAAATCATATGGAGAAACTTGGAGAACAAAGCGTAATAATATATTTATATATAAAGCATATATAGGAGTGTTACATTATAAACATCTTATTGGAAGTCTCGGAAAGGCAGTAAGAAGATGATAAATGACAGTGAGAGATAAAACCAAAGTCACTGAGGTGATCAAATCATGTGGAGAAACTAGGAGAGCAAGGTGTAACAATACATGTTAAGCATATGTACGAGTAACCCATTACAACCATCTGATGTCATACCTGCAGAGACCCCTTCCTCAGGAGCCGAATATTGCGAGGAGGATCGCGACGGTCCGAGCTGATGGTAATTGAGGTGATTGTAGTGATTGTAGGAGTGGTAGGAGGAGGAGGATGCATGACTGGAATGGGGGACGTGGGTGTGATTGTGGGAGTGGTGATTGTGGTGGGCATGATTCGAGTGGTGGTGGTGGTGGTGGTGATGGCTGTTGTCGCGCAGAGCCGATGGGAAGCTCTTCGAGGTCGACAGGCGGTTCGTTATTTCCTCCTCCGAGTCGCTCGAGCTCTCCCCATCGCCGTAGTTGTAAGCCGCACCTGGCCCCACACAAGAGAACACCGAGTCGTTACTTTCATGTGAAACGTCGTATAAACAAAGTGGTCACTTCCATGTCATATACATGATATAGACATGATATAAACAAAGTAGTCACTTCCATGTCATACAGAACATGATATAAACAAAGTGGTCACTTCCATGTCATATATAACATGATATAAACAAAGTGGTCACTTCCATGTCATATATAACATGATATAAACAAAGTGGTCACTCCTGTGTCATATATAACAAGATAGAAACAAAGTTGTCGCTTCCATGTCACATATAACATGATATAGAACATGATATAAACAAAGTAGTCACTTCCATGTCATATAACATGATATAAACAAAATGGTCACTTCCATGTCATATATAACATGATATAAGCAAAGTGGTCACTTCCATGTCATATATGTCACGATATAAACAGTGGTCATTTCCATATCATATATAACATGATATAAACGAAGTGGTCACTTCCATGTCATATACAACAAGGTATAAACAAAGTTGTCACTTCCATGTCAAATATAACATGATACAAAGTGTTCACTTCTATGTCATATACAACAAGATATAAACAGTTGTCACTTCCATGTCATAGATAACATGATATAGGCAAAGTGGTCACTTCCATGTCATATATAACATGATTATAAGCAAATTGGTCACTTCCATGTCATATATAACATGATATAAGCAAAGTGGTCACTTCCATGTCATATATATAACATGATATAGAACATGATATAAACAAAGTGGTCTCTTCCACATGATACATTACATAATATAAACAAAGGGGTCACTTCCGTGTGATAGGTAACATAAAATAAACAAAGTGGTTACTTCCATGTGATACATAACGTAATATAAAAAACTGGTCACTTCCATGTGATACATTATGTAATACAAAAAAGTGGTCACTTTCATGGAATGCATAATATGAACAAAGGGTTCACTTCCATATGTTCATAACATAATGTAAGCTTTCTAGGGTTTTACAAGGCTATATTCTAGTGATGATTTGCACCAAGCCCTCACTCTATGTAGGCCTGAGGTACCCACCAAAGTCAACTTTGCAAACCAGTAAAACCTACCCTAACCTGATCTAACCTAACCAGATACTACATGACCTGACCGTATGGTCATCAAAAATACAAATATAAAATTAAAACTGGTAAGAGTAACCAGTAACTCTACATAGAAGATTCCAAAGCACACTGTAATGTGTGTTCCATGATATCCTGAGCTTTTGTTGACCTAAGTCCTAAGAAATAAATTATTTGCCAGGTACTTTAACTGGTACTTCAAGTGTGGTCAGTCACATCAATGGAAGAGCAGACATTGCGCTAGTAACCTCCTCTAGTAAAGGACGTCTGAATTTGACAGGTATATGTACAGTATGTGTGAGGTGAACTAGACAATTTATGTTCACCTTTGTAGCAATGGGCGTTAGCTAAACCTTGCTAGACTCTTTCTTACGCTCGTTAGAATCCTGCCACGTATATATAAAAGTTTAACTGCTGCAAAAGCCCTCTTATCCTCTCGAATTCCTCACAATTTTTGGATACGCTTGTCACCACAAAGCCTAAGATCCAAATGTAAGAATTTCTTCACATTCTTCCATCTGGATCTGAGGTTTTGTAGTGACATGCGTATCCCGAGAGAGAGAGAGAGAGAGAGAGAGAGAGAGAGAGAGAGAGAGAGAAGAGAGCTGGTAAAAAGTGACCAGTAGACTAACTATATGTGTGTGTGTGGGTGTGTATATGTATATATATATATATATATATATATATATATATATATATATATATATATATATATATATATATATATATATATATATATATATATATAAGAGAGAGAGAGAGAGAGAGAGAGAGAGAGAGAGAGAGAGAGAGAGAGAGAGAGAGAGAGAGAGAAAACAAGAGAATTAAAGCTGGAAGGTCGAGCTCTTTAAAGTAGCATTACCATGAACAAGGTTAAGCAAAGAGACCGGTTAACCTTGACCTTTGAATTTCGTGGAAAGTGCAAAAGGAGGATCAGTATCTAAAATGACATTTAAAGGTATCAAGACGATGAGTCTGTAAGTCTCGAAGTCGTCGTACACTTAAGACCATTTCGACCAAGAAGTTTATTTGTAAGTGTATTTTCCTTATCCCTTATCTCACAGCTTTGCGACTAAGTCCTGGCTCTTCTCTCTCTGATATCTCACTGCAAATACCACATAATATCAAATAACCACAGACTTAATCACATGGCTGGGGAGGTGTAACACTCCCATTGTCCCAGACCAGTTTTAGCATCAAACCATGCACTCTCCTGTCTCCATATTCTAATGTGGGCTATGCTTTCATGATAGGATGTTTCTTTTGCCTCTCTGCTGATTCTGTGAAGCTTTTTCCAGCTCTATGTATGCTGCAAACAGCTTTTTTTTCCCTTTTACCTTCAAAGAATTTCTCACATAACTTTCCAACAGCATATATATATATATATATATATATATATATATATATATATATATATATATATATATATATATATATATGCATATATATATATATATTTGATATATGTATATATGAATATATGTACATTTACGCATATTTAAAAATATATACATATATATGTATGTATATATATACATATATACCATACGTTTTTTCCTTTAGAGAGAGGAGGCTCCAAATGATTTTAGCTTCCAGGATCCCTGAAAATTTTGGTAGACGAGACTGCTAGCCTATCTCCTTAACCGTAACCTCTACCGACGCAGT
>NC_089797.1:6647890-6810390 GCF_040412425.1 Macrobrachium rosenbergii
CGAAGCAGTTCACGCTTTTCTTTGCTAATGTACTTATTTATGGTCATTACTGTTTATTACATAATACTGATTTCGTTTGTTGTTGGTTGTTGCTAACTAGATAAGCTCGAATCTGCTTATAGTTACTTCTTCAAACGTTCCCTGTAGACCCATTTTGCTTGTCCCATGTAAATGTAAGTCAATAATAATAATAATAATAAAAATAATAATAATAATAAAAGATACTCTTCGTAGCACGAGTCTTAAAATGGAGAAGTAAATCCACAGTTATGTATACATTATGTACATATCTCTAAAGATAAATCTGTACAGATTTATCTTTAAATATATGTACATATACATAACTGTGGATTTGCTTTCTCAATAATAATAATAATAATAATAATAATAATAATAATAATAATAATAATAATAATAATAATAATAATTTCAATTATATAAATTCAAACTTCATCGGAACTGGTACATATATTATGAAAGTCTTACTTGAGACGAAGGGACAGTTGATAAGATCTACCACAGCCCTAAAAAACAGAAACAAATAAAAACTCAAGGAAAACTCCCGGACAGGTTCTGAGGCAACTCTTCAGACCAGAGACGCTGAAAATGTAAGAGACAACTAGGGTCCTCGGCTCAGGTTAATCCTCGTGAAACTTCCGTGTGTTCTAGAGAGACAGTCTAGAGCCATGATGCTCTAGAAAGACTATCAATGATCTGACTTTCTAGCTACGTTGCAGGATACTCTAGAGTCTAGACACTAAAATGTTGTAGATAACACTTGAACAGGTTCTTACAGATGATAGAACGCTCTTTTAAAAGCAAAATTCCCTTGAAAAGCTCTGAAATGCTCTCAAAACATATTCAAATGCTTTAGAGACTCTATGGCACCCTAAAGATGCCCAGTGCTGTCTAGAAAGTGAAAATGTGAAGAAAGCCACTTTTAGGCTAAACCTTTAAATGTTCTAGAAAATATTTGAACCGGTTCTTATAGACGATAGAGTTCTTTTTCAACAATGAAAATCTATGGAAGAGCCCTAAAACGCTCTCAAAACATATTCAGAGTAGAAAAACCCAAAACTAGAAGGTGAAAATGTGAGGAAAGCCTCTTATAGACTAAAACCCCACAGGAATAATTCCTTAAAATACTTTATAGAAATGCTTTGGCAGTATTCTGAAATCTCCCTCACGGACGCTAAAATCATTGAGAAATTTTCCAGAACGTCCTGGAAGCTCTGGGAGGGGAAAGGGGGAAGGGGGAGAGGGAGGAGAGGTGGAAAAGGGGGATGGGGAGCTAAGGGCATGGCTCCCTCAGACGGGAAGGATAACTTCCGTCACAGCCGAGACGACTACTGTGATGATGCTGGGTGACGCAGTGTATGTGACGTAGGTCTTCCATCCCCCCACTCACCAACCACCACCATCCAACTACCCCCGGCCTCCCTGCCTTCCTTCACCCGGCAATCGATAGATGACTGACCCGGGATACGGGAATTGGACCTGTAACGTTTCACTCCTTTCCTCGTACGAAACAGATGTTTCCTTTTCAAGTGGGGGAAAATTGGTGCGTTTGCATCTGTTTAATGTTTATACATTGAGAATAACGATGATGATGAATAGAAACGTTTTAAAATAGTTACAGAAATCTCGATAAACACGACACTAATCCCACCTGTAGTCTTAAAGAGGCTGGAAAACTCTACGGATACAACGCGCCACATTCCGCCTTATATCTCTGAGGCAGTTGTAACCTAAGAGTGAATTTTGTATCTGGTGGTCTGTTGGCTGTGGTGTGGCGCAGCCAGGACGGAGAATGGCACTGGCTATAACATCATTCAAAATTCTTTGCTGTAAACAGTAAATTTAACACTTTCTGAAGCCACCCCATCGAAGGGAAAGGAGACGCAGAGTTATTGAATATGATAATAATAATAATAATAATAATAATAATAATAATAATAATAATAAATAATAATAATAATAATAATAATGTCCCTTGATGTCATATATTATATTCTGTTTGGAAAGAAGTTTATTCATGTTTCTTCAATATTTTTCGTCTCCTAAATACTTCAGTTCCTCTAAATATGGTACTTTCTCTCTCTCTCTCTCTCTATCTATTCTTTATTACTGTCTGTCTTTAGATCTTGTTTGCTCTTTCATTTCTCTTTCTTAATTCTTGGGCTTTCTATCACCTCGTTAACTCTTACACTTAACCCTCTCTCTCTCATAATTATATTCTATTTCGAGAGAATATTGTTCATGTTTATTAAATATTTTTATCTCCTAAATACTTCGATTCTCTCTCAATTATCTATTACATTCTATACAATATTCTATTTAGAAAGAATACTGTCCACGTTTCTTTAAAACCCTTTGTCTCTAAATAATTCAGTTCCTCTAAACATGGTACTTATGTCTCTCTCTGTCTCTGTCTCTCTGTTTCTCTGTCTCTCTCTCTCTCTCTCATATATTATATTCTATTTTGATAGAATATTGTTCACGTTTCATTAAAATTCTTTGTTTCTAAATACTTCAGTTCCTCTAAACACGGTACTTCTCCTCCCCCTTCTCTCTCTCTCTCTCTCTCTCTCTCTCTCTCTCTCTCTCTCTCTCTCTCTCTCTCTCTCACGTTAATTACAGATTTATGCATGAGCTCGTATGACCTTTGTGTCTTCGATAAGGCTCGGCGCTGACCTTCATTCAAGGGATAAATAATCTACGAGAGTCTACAGACTCTCAAACTCTCTGTGCAGTTGGAGGCTCTCTTTGTCATCTTTGTGGGACTGGAAGCTCTTATTATTATTATTATTATTATTATTATTATTATTATTATTATTATTATTATTATTATATGAATGGTTTTAAAATCTGCTATCGTTGTACGACTACTACTGTACTGTGGATAATAATAATAATAATAATAATAATAATAATAATAATAATAATAATAATAATAATAGGTAGGAGACTCTCTTTTGAGCACGTAGCACTGAAAGTGATACACATAGACTCATATATAGGTAGGAGACTCACTTTTGAGCACGTAGCACTGAAAGTGATACACATAGACTCATATATATATATATATATATATATATATATATATATATATATATATATATATATATATATTATATAAATTTAATGCAGCTTATGGGGCTACCACTTTCAGTATTACAATAATAATAATTATGGGGCTATACTTTCAGTACTACAATAATAATAATAATAATAATAATAATAAATAAATAAATAAATAAACGGTATCAAGAAAACCCCTTAGAAAAGTTACTTGATAACTTGTGTCTCATTGTGACTCATTACCGCTCAAATTGAACTGCGCAGGCAACAGTTTTTTTTTTTTTTTTTTTTTTGAAGAGTAAAGTCCGAAGGGAGTGGCAACCTTAACCTTATATACATATCTAGCCCAGGCCCAAAAATGGATGGGCGGTGGCTAGAAAGAAAGAAGGAGTATACTGCCTGTTAAAGAAAGTTAGATTACGAGCCGAGAGAAACATAAAATGTGGGAAGAGGTTGCCTTGTGGGCGTTACAAGGTGGGAGAATTCTCCCCTTGAGTTCAACGGAAGACTGCATTGATAATCTGTATTGTTTAATTCTTACTGTATATCCTGGATATTGAAAGAGACTTCTCTCTCTCTCTCTCTCTCTCTCTCTCTCTCTCTCCTATATTTATTTCTGTCTGTCTTTAGATATTTTATCCCTTTGCTTTCTCTCTTTCTTAATCCTTGGACTTTCTGTCTCTCTGTTAATACGTACATAATCTCTCTCTCTCTCTCTCTCTCTCCCTAAATACAGATATTCTCTGCTACGGAAGATTATTATTTAGAAAGGAATTAATTAATAATAATAATAATAATAATAATAATAATAATAATAATAATAATAATAATAATAATAATCCAACAAAGACCCATATATTTTCAAGAAAAACACACATCATTTAAATAACGCTAACAAAAATAAAAACAATAAAGTCAAAAAATACACATGATTATGATCTGTGACACCTTACCAATCGCCAGAAAATAATATATGAAATTATTATTCATAAGAGACTTAGGTAAGTAAATAAATGGCTTTACACTTTTCACTGGAAAAGTAGAAAAAAAAAAAATAGCCGAGCAACAGGAAGCCATTGAGGTGAGCGAGAGTGAGATACATTTTATTCTAATAATACATAATAGGTGTGACTAGAGGAAGGTTGAAGAGAAGCACCGTCAGCAAAAGTCCTTTTCAATTAAAGAGAATTATGACGTCTTTTGGATATTTTCGTGTTTGAAGACTTAGAACAGTGGATCACAAATTTTCCGGTGTCGTTACCCCGGGCATCAGTGGCGTGATAGATCACCATGACCCCTACCCATTCCACTTCATTCTTATGAAGTTATAATATTAAGGAAAGAAAAATATTGGAACGCTTAATTTCTAATGCATTTTATATGTAAGAAATTAATTTTACTTTTACTCGAGTCTTAAGAAATACAGAATTTAGACTTCAGACATTATTTGACAAAAAAATGAAATTAAAGAGTTTTTCCCTTTTATTACCAATTGGAATTAAATTACCTACTTACCCCCCAAATAAACGGCTTCATTACCCCAAATGGGGTAATTACCCCCCCTCTGAGAACCACTGACTTACGAGTGAAAATGACAGTGGAAGGTCTTGAGTTTGTCTGAAGCAGTATGAAATGGACCAGTGTTATTTTTTTCCGCAGTTACGCATGCACAGGTTAGGTTAGCCTATGTAAGGTTAGGCTGAGGTTAGGTTAAGTCAGGCTGGATTAGGTCAGGAGAGTACGTATTTACACTCAATGCTGATCTCAAAACAGGATAAAAAAGAACAGACTGGAAGGGGCCAATGTTAATTTTTCCACAGTTACGAAAGCATTGGTTAGTTTAGGTTGGGTTCTGTAGGGAGAGTACATAGCTAGACTCGTGCTGGTCTCATACTAGAATCAAAGAAGAAGAAGGATAAAAGAAATATAGACTGGAAGGAGCCAATGTTATTTTTCCCAAAGTTACGAATGCGTAGATTAGGTCACCCTACGTGAGGTTAGGCTGAGATTAGGTTCAGTTAGGTTGAATTCTGTCAGGAGAGTACCGATTTACACTCACGCTGGTCACAGTACAGGATGAAAGATGATGGCTGAGCGAAGGTTTGTCACTGCCATATAAATAAACCCCGAAAATTACCCAAACTTGCACGAACCAAAGTTGTCGCGTGAGAGCGGGTACTGGTCCCAAAGTTTTCAAGTGAAAGCGGGTATTGATTACAAATCAATGGAATTAGCAAGAATTCAGAAGACAGAAAGAAACACAGAATTTTCTTCCAGATAAAAGCAAACGTATGACAGAGTAACAAGATCATTATTGCATTATGGTACCACCTGTTTAGGTAAGGATAGGTTATTTTAGACTGACACTTCACAAAATCCGGGACTAAATCTGCGGGTGACTTAAATCAGAATTAGTCAAGATTCATCAAAGGCGATCAGGAAAACGGAAAATTCTTCAAAATCGTAACAGGGCAGTTTTACACAAATGATGTAGCAGAGTCATCAAAATAATCTTGCTATGAATAGGTCTAGTATCTGTATGTCTGCGTGGTGGTTAAACTCTTCAAAATATAATTAAGAAATACAAAACTGAGATATATTTGGAGTCATCATGAGGCGAGGATCTTAATTAAAAATCCTTAACCTACCTCACAGTCTCCAGTGCCTTACCGGTTGCAAACAATGGAAATTGCAATGAAAATTATACGATATATTGACGATGTGAAAAAGTGAAAAGTGTAACGAGATTTCCGTGGAGTTTTTTTTAAAGTGTTGAAAGATCAACTTCTTACAACGAAACTTTGAATTGAACTGAATATAAAATTTAGGCCAAACACCCAGCACTGAAACCTATGAGGTCATTCAGAGCTGAAACGGAAACTGACAGTAAAAGCTTTGACAGGTGTAGCAGGAGGAAAACCTCCCAGGTGCACTATGAACCAATTGTTAGGAGAGGCTGAAGAGTAAGATGGAAGAAAGAGAATATGAAAGGAGGTACAGTAAAAGGAACGAAAGGCGTTGCAGCTAGGGGCCGAAGGCACGCTGCAAAGAACCTTAAGTAATGCCTACGGAGACACCGAAGCTTAATCGAAGGTATTAACTCCCCATGATAAACAAACAATGCTCTCGAGCCTCACTGTGATCCATTTCCACATGCACCAGACCGCTTGGATTTGTTGCAAGTTTCCGTAACACTTGGTATTTGACTACAGGGATTGCAAACTGCCTTTCGATGAAATTAGCACGTCATGATTTAGATAAATAAGTCACAAACTAAGTCCTATTTTGATACATTTTGCCCTCTTGCATTTGAAAAGGTGCTTTATGCTCTGTAAGCGATTTTTAGGACGTATCGTGCTGTATGAGTGGCCTTCAAGACGTATCATGCTCTATGAGTGGCCTTTGAGAAGTATCATGCTCTATGAGTGGCCTACAGGATAAGCCGAAGGTAAATTTTACATAAGAACACTGAAGGTTGTGACTAATTTTATCTCGATAATTAATCTCCGACTTACTGCCATAAAAGTGCACTCTTTCTTTGTAAGTGGCCCCTGGAAAAGTTCAAAGTAATTCCTAGATAGTTACATGTTCTGCAACTAGCTCCTGGAAATATGCTCTATAAGTGGCCTCTAGAGAGGTCAACTGTAAATTGTTTTTCTCGCTGCAATATGCTCTATGAGTGGCCTCTATAAACGCCCATAATAAATCAACGTTTTTCTATAAGTTCTCTACATATTCCCCCTGTACTGGCCACAAGTAAAATCTTTCTTATCCCTGATACGCTCAATAAGTGGCATCTGCAGAGGACCAAACTTCATCATGATCCTTTTGACATGCTTTGTAAACAACAGGAAATTGTCAAAATAGCTGTAAAAGCATTTACCACGACGTACTCTGCAGCCTCTCCCCGAAAGCGGCAGAGGGAAGAAAGAGAGCTGCTCTGTACGAACAGGGAGAGGCAGAAGACAAGGTTCTCTGGACGACCTTCAGTGTCTGTGCAAGAGGGCTGGAAAGGTTTTAGCCACGTGAAATTGAAAGGAAGGGGCTTCACACGGTCGTTTAAACTGCACAGAGGCAGGTGTAGACAGAGACGGACAGACAGAAAGACAGGAAATGTGTCAGAGAGACAGAGAGATAATATCTGAGGAGTGCCTGGATAATAGTCCCATTTACCAAAAGGGGTTTTGCCTTATCCAAGCCATCCTATTTGGCAGAATATTAAGAGGGTATACACACACACACACACACACACACACACATATATATATATATATATATACACATACATATATATATATATATATATATATATACATATGTGTGTGTGTGTGTGTATGGATAATGGTATAATCATTTGTACATGGGATCGCATTTGTAGGGTCTGTGGTCTGGCCAACTGCAGCCTTAGCTGGGCTCAAACCCACAATGAATAGTGGATTGAGTGAGAAAGTTCGACAGAGAGAGAGAGAGAGAGAGAGAGAGAGAGAGAGAGAGAGAGAGAGAGAGAGAGAGAGAGAAAATGGGGTAGCGACAGAGAACCGAGACCCAAGTATGGCTTCATCTTGACGTAAATAGAAATGCGAACTCAGCAAATCTTTCCTGAAAACCTGAAAATAGGAATGAACTTTTTCAAGGTTTCCGTCGGTCCGAATTTGCTTTCGTAACCTCTACGGCTTAGGTCTAATGTGCTCTCTCTCTCTCTCTCTCTCTCTCTCTCTCTCTCTCTCTGTATATATATATATATATATATATATATATATATATACATATATATATATATATATATATATATATATATATATATATATATATATATATATACACACAGTATATATATGTATATAGAGTAGCAATGGGAATAACAGCCACAGTGACAATTGAACAACAACACTGACGAAAGGAATAACAACATTACCACTGAAATTGGAACAACATCGACAATTGCAACAGCAGCAAGAGCACTGGCGGATCAGGGTGGGAAAAAGAACTTGTTGGCAAATGGAACAGCAGCAGTTGTGAGAACGCAATGAACAGCATCAAAACAGCAACAACATACATTTCGAGGACTGAAGCAACCACATAAACAGAAGCCATTACGAAATTCATGTCTTGCGAGCAAGAGAGGCATATGGTTGAGGAAGAGTTTTTCACGTATTAAATATCTCTCTCTCTCCAGGAAGGTTAAATAAATAAATAAATTAAGAACGGTAAACACGAAAGAAAATGGAAGGAGAAACGAAAATATTTAATGAACCAAACAAACTGCTAGACCTATATGATTAGGGACCCGGTTTGAGTACACTCAGCGTTGAACCAACCACTCCTCTTTGAGAGCCCTTGATTAAGCTTATCAAAGCACAAGCAATTAAAATGAAGGGTCTCACCAAGAGCCACTATATATATATATATATATATATATATATATATATATATATATATATATATATATATGAATGGGCGTCTGTTTGTGTGCCATCCGCTGAGTAGCATATAGTGATATCTCTATATTAAGATTTAACCACAGCTATAATAAAATCATTACAATAACGAGGCAGTTTTGCAAAACAAAGGTCAATAATAAAATAAAAATAAAACGCAAAAGCTTCCTCCACATGCCAAAAAGGAGCAGTGTTAACACAACAAATGAAGTGCGCGCCATTTTCATCTAGGGTAGGTCTAACGCGCAGGATTAGTTTACTAAGGTTTCCATCGACAGAGCGAGCATTTCTCGGTGGAGTAAACTGCCAATATGGTCGAGTTGTTTCAATGATACTTATCTTTCCTTAAAAATACACATATTCCCTTAAAACAAGTATATTTCCTTAAAATCTGGCTCGGGTTTATGCCAGATTCTGTAACAGCTCGCTTGAAATTGACGTATAAAACTTCGAAGCTGATACTTTTAAACTTATGTCGAAGTTTAGTACATATTAAGGTCGAGGTCTGTGAAACTTAGTTTTCAAGTGAAGCCAAACTCTGTTACTTAATATTAAGCTATTAATATTATGTCTGTGTTACTTTCTTTTAAACTTGAGCCTAAGTCCATGAAATTTTTATTCTAAGTAGTAGTCCACCGAAGTCTTTGCCCTTTATGGTGACGTAGTAGAATTTTACGGTAATGCTCCTGGCAACTGAAAAGTAAGCTCTATAAGTTTATTACTGTGTAGCGTTATATGGTTTCATTAAAACGATATATACTTATTTAGACGAACTTGAACCAATGTCAGCGACTATTTGAGTCAATGATGAGAGAGAGAGAGAGAGAGAGAGAGAGAGAGAGAGAGAGAGAGAGAGAGATGAAGGCGCTATCACGCTTCATTTTGAGCTGGTAATTAATTTGGGGTGAGGTTGCTAGACCGATGTCCTTTTGGCTGCGACTGATTGCAGTAAACTAACAGCCAGGTACAGGGTGCATGCTTTACGGCTTAGATTAATAGGTAAAGTGAATTATCATGTTAGTATTTTATGCATAATGTTTAATACGCATGTGTGTCCTTGCGTGTCAACTAAACAGAGCCTAGACCAAGGTCTAGAGAATTCTCTAGACCTTCAAAATTATGGACAACTTCGATTTAAAAAACAAATATGATTTTCCCTTTTATGCCGCTCTGACGGCTCTGTTCACAGAACTCCATCCAATTAATTGACCACCAGGAACTGGCGTCACAGCAACCTAGGTCAGTGCAGTGACGCAGTTCGGAAGAGAGAGAAAGGGAGGGAGAGATAAAGAGAATTCCCGCTGACGTCAAAATTTGCGAGAAATGCTTTTGAAGTTTGTTCTAAGAATGGCTTCGGCGAATATCGATTTCCTTTCCACTGACTTGAAGGCGAGGAAGCACTTGTGACAACAATCACTGCGGTATCGGGTACGATTGTTTAACATTCAAAGCCATAATCAGTGATGCTTCTGAATGTTTCAGAAGCGGACAGTGATACTGCGATCAAAGATTACATGTTTCAGCAGCCGTCAGTTCAGTGGCACGTGGCTGCTGGAATGGAATGCTTCAAGGATCGGTTCCTGGTGCCTTTGAATGCTTCTGGATGCTTCAGACACAGGCAATGGTGCGATGGAATGCTTCAGACAACTGATAATGCATTTAATTGTTCCAGATATCGTTAATGGCGAATTTAAATGCTTCAGATACCGTTGATGCTGCATTAAATGCTTCGAATAGGGCTAACGATGCGTTCAAATGCTTCGGATACAGTTAATAATGTGTGAGTGCTTCGGACGCAGTTATTGATGCGTCTGAATGCTTCCGACTCAGTTAATAATGCGTATGAATAAGTCAAGACACACGAGGAATTTGAATACATGATGTGTCAGAACGTTCCAGACACAGCTAATGATAATATGTGTGATTACTGCAGGTACAATCTATTGGCAAGTTTGATTACCACTTTGTCTGACATGAGTTCGAGTGTTACAGACATGTGTTCGAAACTTTACATTAGTTGAACACCGTACTGGAATGCTTCGGATGCTTCAGTGGTGTGTTTCAAATTACACGCGCATAACCACTACTCGCTTCAAATGTTTCGCTTAGCCTACTCAGTTAAACTATGTCCCCACGGTCAAATACAATGAACGTGTTTGAATGTTCCCACATAATCAAGGGTATTGTGTTAGGACGCTTCAGTGGGAGTCAATAACCTGCTCGAAAGGTTCATTACCAATCAATGAAACCGCGTTAGAACTGGTTTGGACAGCTGGCAACGGTTTTAAACGGCGTGAGAGGTATTTTGTATTCTAGGGTTTCCTGTCCTGAATCTCAAATGTCTGGGATGACGCAGCCTTTCCATGTGTTCCTCGACACTTCGCAAACAATAGTGATTTTCCAAATTTCTTTTCTAAATCGATATTAAAACATTCCTGTCACGCTGGTGACGTGATAATCAAACGGTCAAGTTTCATTAGCAATAAACAGACAAGACTGAGTTCAAAAATATTCGATACCATTAAATCATCTGCATTTTTCTTCCTTTCTCCAATGCACTTTCCCTTTCAGCATATCTGTTCCTAGTCCCTACAATTCCAAATACTCCTTTTCTTCATAATTTATTCGATACTGCTGTTAGTCCCATAGTCTATGGTACTATGGCATAATAGTACTATATAATCTTCTTTAACAATTGTGTTCAAGAGCTATTCAAGGGGATAAGAAGCTACGTGTGGACCTCTGGACACTCACCAAACAATAGCCTGCGCTAGGTGGGCAGAGAGGGATTCCATATAACTGAGTGACCGGTCTAAGGTAGACACAACTCATAAACAGTGATGTTCGATGGAGTCTAGACGCATAGAGCCTTCCATTATAAGTTTATTATAAACTAGGCCCTGCGACTAGCGTAAAATTCTCGTCCTTCTGTATTGTTACCCTGAAATGCATTAAATGAAATCTTCACTGGAGTACTCAGTGATGCTTAGGACTAAAGAAGTTTTTTCTCGATTAAACAAAAGTCTGAAATTAGATGCACTAATCAACTCTCCTGCGGAAATTGTAGCAATTCCTGAAGGTCAATGGAAATAAGGTTAATCGTGCACTGCACAGTCTCACTCAATTAGGATCCAAACTCGGATTTACTTAGGATTAACAAAGCATTAGAATATTATTCCTGATCCTTGGGATTAACTTCTTAAGAGACTTGACATTCCAAACGGTTTTCGGACAAATTATAATAACAAGTCGCGTTACAATCGGTTTCAATTCTAAACTAAAGATGGTTCTTTCAATTAACTCTTGCAATTTTTGTTGAATAGGACCATTCACTGTGCATTAACCCGATATGTATCCACCTACGCGTCACCTCTGAGGTGCTAGTACTAAACATGGTGGACGCTCAATGGGACGTGTTTAGTACTAGCCCCTCGGGGATCGAAGATATCGTTCATTAATATATAGAAATTTATGGAAATGGTTGTGTATAATACTTTGATCCCCGAGGTGCTAGTACTAAACACGGCGCCCCATTGAGCTTCCACCGTGTTTAGTACTAGCACCTCGGAGGTTACCCACCTACACGTCACCTCCAGGGTGCTAGTGCTAAACATGGTGGACGCTCAGTAGGACGTCGTGTTTAGTACTAGCCCCTCGGGATCGAAGATATACAGAAATATATGGAAATGGGTGTATATAATACTTTGAGCCCGAGTCTAGTACTGTACTAGTTCACCTCCGAGGTGCTAGTACTAAACACGGTGGACGCTCAATGGGACGCCGTGTTTAGTACTAGCCCCTCGGGAATCAAAAGATATCGTTTATTAATAGATAGAAATATATGGAAATGGGTGTATATGATACTTTGATCCCCGAGGTGCTAGTACTAAAACTACTACTATAAACTACTTTGTCAAAGCCAAAAGGTACATGACTTGCTAAACAAGCTCTCGCAGGATATGTCTTTAGGCGACCTCCTGTTTATCCTAAGTATCCTACAACCTGAAGAGCATCACCCGCGTATCCTGAAGGGTATCCTATGCACCCTAAAGACCTTACAGAAGCCTGATGATGGGTGCATCCACACCGCGGTAAACCATGTCATAAACATGTTGGGAACTTATCCATACATGTCATAAAAAGGTTGAAACATTATTTTGAAGGTTCTGGTAGCAACTTATTACGAAGGTTCAGACAGCAACTTATAATGAAGGCTTTGATGGTAACTTTCCATGTAGGTTCTGATAGCAACTTATTATGAAGGTTCAGAGAGCAACTTGTCATGAAGGTTCAGAGAGCAACTTATGAAGGTTCAGAGAACAACTTATTATGAAGGTTCACGGAGCAACTTGCTATGAAGGTTCAAAGAGCAACTTATCATGAAGGTTCTGACAGCAACTTATTATGAAGGTTCAGAGAGCACCTTGTTATGAAGGTTCAGAGAGCAGCTTATTATGAAGGTTCTGATGGCAACTTATGAAGGTTCTGATGGCAACTTATGAAGGTTCAGAGAGCAACTTATTATGAAGGCTCTGATAGTAACTTATCATGAGGGTTCTGATAGCAACTTATTATGAAGGTTCAGAGAGCAACTTATCACGAAGGTTCTGATAGCAACTTATTATGAAGGTTCAGAAAGCAACTTATCATGAAGGTTCAGAGAGCAACTTGTTATGAAGGTTTGTTCTTATCATGAAGGTTCTGACAGCAACTTATCATGAAGGTTCTAACAGCAACTTATCATGAAGGTTCAGATAGCAACTTACTATGAAGACTCAGACAGCAATTCATCACGAAGGTTCAAACAGCATCTTAAAAGCTCAACTCCTGTTTACCCCACAGATCCCAAACAGCAAAAACGTAAGTTAGAATAACAAGAAGAAGTTCGAACCCTTACAACCAAAACGCTAGAGAGAGAGAGAGAGAGAGAGAGAGAGAGAGAGAGAGAGAGAGAGAGAGAGAGAGAGAGAGAATCTATGAAAACTCGGGACGGACGGCCTTCGAGCAATTGATTTCCAAGCAACAGTTTCATCGATGGACGGAAGGTCTGAGATCGCTTCCGGCGTTTTGGTTTTAAGAGTACACGGCCTTCGGTACAAAAAAAGGGGGCTATGGGGGTTTTGGGGGTATTCATGTTACAAAGTCCTTCATCAATGCCCCATGAAGGATACTTAGTATCCTACTGTAACGCAACTTAAGCAGGAATGGGTACCGTACGCAGAGGTCTGTTAAAAAATGGTAATTCTTAGACTAATTTCTAGGCCATGGGTACCGAAGACAAATAACGGTTTTCTTTTGAAAGTTGCTGGAAAGAGAGTGACGTTAAACACCTTCATTGTTCGTTTGTAATTTCATTATACATCAGATTTAAGTCATCTTATATTCCATGGAAAATAAATTGATGAAATATAATTTCAGAAAGAACGAAAATCTGGTAAGGTGGTATACAGACCATTAGTGTCAGGCTATTCAATCTTCCCCTGATTGTTAGATCATAGATTTTACTCCCTCTCTCTCTCTCTCTCTCTCTCTCTCTCTCTCTCTCTCTCTCTCTCTCTCTCTCTCTCCTCCTACACCTGCAATCCAGTACAACTGAATTACTACCAAAAATGCAGAATATTCAAGAAAAATAAACTGAAGAATAAATGATTTTAAGCCTGTGGTCACTATGCGCCGAAATGGCTTTGAAATCCGGTCAACGGTCTGATATCAGAGCAAGAGCCCGTGCAAGTTGACACCAGAAGGATAAAGTATAATGTTGTCGAGCTCCAAAAGTCTTCGGAAAGTCAGTAATCACGTTTAGCTGAGCTGTAGTACTACAGTAATGTCTTACAGCCCAGTGCTAGAGACCTTTTTATTCACCTATAAAACCCCAACAAAGTAGACAATTGAAGTGACCTTTTCCGAGGTATCTCGACCATTTGTGTGACCTTTTTCCATAAAAAAAGGCGTCTCGGCCATAGACCTACCTTCCGCACGGAGAGAAGGCGTGTGACCTTCAGTAAACATGATAGGAATCGGTCTATCCTCCTTAAAAAAAAAAAAAAAAAAAAAGGGACGGATTATGGGTCTACCACAAGCCCCTACTCTCTCCCATACATCAATACCACTACGAGACTGTATCTGTGAGTCAGGCTGAACCTTTAAATAATTCAAGACTGTTTCTGTAGTTTGAATTCTTTCCAAACCTGAATCTTTATTTTGTTTACCAATTTGATTATAAATCCTAAGTTAAAAACAGCCACTCACCAAGTTAGGATTCGACTGATTGGGGATTCGGATAGCTTCTACGTGGATCTTGGGGTTTAACCTTTGGATTTGTTAGAACAGATCACTATAACATTTTTAGGTTTAGAAAGACATGTGTGATGATATAGGAAGCTAATTTTTTTATCAGAGATTGGTATTATCATTATCATTAACGTGAATAAACTGATATGGTACTACACGCATTAATTAAAAAGCCGGTGACTTCCAGGAGAGTTATGTGAAAAATTAGTAATGAAAAAGAAAAATACAGCAGCTATAAAACAGCCACAATAAACCAAGCGCCTTTAAACTGAAAAGAAACTAAATTCCTGACATACTGGCAACTGCTACAAGTGGTATGTGTTTATCAACATAACCAGACCTCTAGAAACGCTGGTTAATATCATGTTTACCCAGAAATGAGGCGTTTGACTGCGCAGATCCCCAAAGTTTTAGTCTACGGCTCTAAGCTGACACAGGACTGACACCTTCGTAGCCTGAGACATCATGAATCAATGACGGAATGTAATTAGTCAGAGATTCAAACCTTAACGTTTGAAACAACTTCTGAGCGTAAAATGTAAGTGTTATTAGTATTAGAATTAATATTATTTTTATACTATTTTTATTTCCTTCAAGGATAGATATATGAAAAACACAAAGAAACACGCAGCACAAAGAAACACGCAGATTCACACGTGTTTCTCACATCTCGAGGATTAACCTAACCGACCAAGTCCAGTGCTCAGTAGTTACTAGTTCGTGACCTTGCGGACATTCCATAAGCTTCGACACGCGCTCGCTCGTCTCTCTCTCTCTCTCTCTCTCTCTCTCTCTCTCTCTCTCTCTGGAGGTCTCTTTTATATCAAAGTGAACGCAACTTTCGATATTCTTTCATGAAACCCGATACAGATAAAAATGGTTACCGGAATTCATTATCACTATATAGTATGGTGAATGATTAAAACCACAGGCCCGGTAGGGGGGTTTGCCACCAGCGCACCTAACGCGGTGCATTGTAGGCATTACTCCAAGTTTTTTGCAGCGTCCCTTCGGCCCCTAGAACCACCCCTTTTATTCCTTTTACTATATTTCCGTTCACATTCTCTTTCTTCCAACTTACCTTCCACCCTCTCCGAACAATTGTTTCAACATTACTTTCAGCGTTGAATGACCTTCTAATTCCTAGCGTTTGGCCTTTGGCCTAAACCGTATACAACGAGAAAAACCACAGGGAAAGTTACATGCCATGCACGAATATTGAGAAAGGTAACGGCGAATAGCAAACGGGGCCATAAAAAAAGAACCCTAGGACAAAGCCGTTCAGTACAAAGCCCACTGGGACCAACCCTTTTAAGACCAAGCCTTCTAGGATACAACACACTAGGATAAAACCCTCCCAGATAAAATCATCTGGGATAAAACTCTTATAAGACAAAGACCCCTAGAATAAAACCCTGTAGGACAAAGTCCTCTAGGAAAAAACCTATAGGACAAAGCCTTCTAGGATAAAACCCTCCACGGCAGAGCACAATAGGACAAAACTCTCTGGGACAAAGCCCTCCAGATAACAAAAAACCTAAAAGACAGAACCCTATTAGACAAAGCCCTAGGACGAAACCCTCTAAGACAACCCTGAAGGACAGAGTCATCTAGGACAAAATCCCTAAAAGACAAAACCCTTTAGGACAAAACCTTCTAGAACAAATACCTCTGGGACAAAGCCCTCTAGGACAAAACTCTTAAAGACAAAACCCTTCAGGACAAAACCTTGTAAGACAAAGCCCTTTAGGACAAAACCCTGTAAGACAAAGACCTCTTGGTTAAAACCGTATAAGACAAAGCCCTGGAACAAAACCCTCAAGGACAAAGCCCTCTAAGACAAAACCCTTTAGGACAAAACCCTCTAGGACAAAATTCTTCTAATAAATTAAGAAGTAGGACATAGCCAGACTTCTGAAGAGTATCCCACAGGAACTAGGAGAGAGCCAGTATGAGTTAAGGAGCAGCCCACAGGGCATGAGAGGAAAACTGACCTACTTATAATACCCATCACAGGTCAGGTCAAATCAGCAATAAAGGACTGCCCGAGAGCTTATGTGGTAATCTTGATAAGGAGAGGTTCTTTTAATGTAAAAGCTCCATAAACATTCTCCTGATTTTCCTCATGTTTTTTTCTTTCATTGCACAAGAAACTGAATAAATCTCTCCTGTGTAACTTCGTCGTATGTAAAGATGGTGACTTATAATACTGAATTGCAGGATAATAGGTTTTAAAATGTTTGTATTGCTTTATGGTAATTAAATCATTATAGCTTTCCATTCCTTCGACTTTTCCCATATCCATAATTGTCCTATTTTCTGTTATTGTTTCGTCATGAGAGTATTTAATCCTCAAAGGGCTTCTTTTGTCCAAGGCGATTTTTTTGTCCTTCAATTGCGAAGAACATTCTCAACGGGGTGGGTTGGAGAGAAAATGAAAGGAAAAATAAAAGGAAAAGGTGGAGCAGCGGTTAAACGACGGGGGTTGGGGGTGAGACTTGGTAATGGAAGGGGGGTGGAGCCCAAGAAGGAAGCGGGAGGCTGCCCCACCTTTTCCCTCGCTACAAACCACTTCCTCGTGAATCCCGTGAATAAAGCTGACATCGCATCCTGAAAGACCTTCGGGAACTCTCACAATATGAAAGACTCCTCTCCGGCTACATGAAAGGGTTTTTTTTTCTCACAAGGAGGGGAAATAAAGAGAGGCTTGAGCTTGACATTGTCCATTTGCAAGTAATATCCGTGATAGATTTTCTTGTCGACGTACAAAACGTAGCCAGCGTATTGACATGGTGCTCTTGATATGGACAGGTTTATCGGAGCTTGCGAAACTCCATAAAGATTCTCCTAATGACCTTGTGGTTTTTCAGTTTGTAGGTATGTGGTTGCGATAAAATGTGATATTCTGCAGATGTAAGCTGACATATTGGAATTCCTAACCCAAATCCAACAGTCACTGAAAGAAAATTGTACTACTGGTTATAAGTTATCAAGTTGTGACAAGCCCGTCTGCAAAATAAGAATGTTTAAATTTTTCGGGAAACACAACAGAGCAGAGTTCTAGATGCTAGAAGCGAACGATAGTCGACAAATGAACTCCAAGAAACTGAAAAACTATGTCTACAGAAGACTCGGCAATTATAGACTACAGAAATACTTGAAAGAACAGGAGAATCTGACGGTTTTCTATGATACAGACTACACAGTCCATCGAATCACACGGCACTGCTGAACATAGCGATAGGCCGACGTCTATTAAATCAACTTGCACCCACAGTCTGTTATCATTAATGAATCGCAGACTTTGGTTCGAACATTTGCCACAAAATGAAAACTGGTAAGACTACGCACTAAGGAAATGGCAGTCAGTTGAAAGAAAAACATAGTTCGGTCTAATTTCAGCTCGGCTGTGCAACACGGAAGTGACCGAACTCATCAAAGAAATTAGACTGAATCCTATACAACCCTATCCTATCGCAATAAAGCGTCACAAGAGCACCTTCACACGAATCGTTTACCAGTGCAGCAAATGTTTGCACCAATCAACTATCACGAACGGCGAAAGGGGGATGCACGTTCGTTAAGGCGCTGTCGCAAGAATCCGCACAAGTGTCAACCTCCATTTTGCCACCGATATGAACGAAAAGAGGCTCGCGGAAAAAGCGCAGCTCGTGTGACGCCTTTACCGACAAAGGGGAGGAGAACACGAGTCATTCTGTATATACTGATAACTATCTCGAAGCACACAAACAAGTGGTTCCTGGACACAGCGGAAATCAATAGTTGGGGAACGTCAGATGGGAAGAAGAGAGAGAGAGAGAGAGAGAGAGAGAGAGAGAGAGAGAGAGAGAGAGAGAGAGTCTAGTCTTGGCTCCCGGAGAACACCCCGCTGATACTGAGAGAGAGAGAGAGAGAGAGAGAGAGAGAGAGAGAGAGAGAGAGAGAGAGAGAGAGAGAGCGCAATATGTCCCTCTTACAAGCTGCTTTTAAAAGAAAAAATGATGCAATGCAAGTTATTGGAAAAATAAACTGGCTTAGCTCAGCCAAGGCTGTGCAAACCGGAAATAATGCAGTTTCCACTATTGCATTACGCACTTGCACACACAAACATACATATATATATATATATATATATATATATATATATATATATATATATATATATATATATATATATATATATATATATATATATATATACTGTATATATAGTGACATTTTCGCGTTAGTTTTATAATAGGTAATCAGGCAACAGTTGAGACTACAATAGCCTGCCAGCTTCCTTAGTCTTACTTTCCCAAGAACTGAGTGATGAAACTATGTTTGTTTAGACTAGGAAACTCCCGTGTGAATCACGTGTTCGCCATGAAAGGTATGCAGACGTACACAGACCGAAAACTTAACATAGCACTGAGGTGACAGAGATGTGCTGTAGAAGGTTGTATGAAGGGAAATGTCATTTTCTGACAGAAATAAAAAAGTGATGATTTCTTTCAGTTACTCTTAAAGGAAACTTACCAAATATATATATAAATATTTAAAATTAACAGCTCTTATGTCTCCCCACGACTGAACGTGAGTTGCCAGAGGCTGTCAGGGCCGTTCTTGTGAACGTAGACCGATAGCGTTAAAAAGCATTTCGCCTGTTTATGCTTTATCTCTTCCATCAGAGAAGACACTATTTAGAAAACAGACGACAGATAGATAAGCCAAGGATTGCCAGTCCGCACGATGACGGTTTGCTAAGCCAACAGCTGCTGGTGCTAGACTCACAGAAAAAGGTCTCCGTATTTTCCTGGTGGTAATGGTAAATGTTACTGGAACCAGTCTTACAAAGTACACGTTAATTTGAATTGATTCGATAGATAACTTGAGTTGATTTGATGGAAAAATTGGAGTTGATTTGATGAACAATTCTGAGTCGATTTGAAGAATAATTTGAGTTGATCTGAGGACATACCATAGCCCGTTTCCATTTCATTCGAGATTAGTCTACACCAAGGTAACAATCTCGAAAAGGCAGATTTAAAAGTTGCCAATGCGCAACATTTGAATAAACAAACTTGCCCACGTGTAATTCCACTCCTTATTTGGTAATAAGAAGGACCAGTAGTCATATCAAGAGCATCCAAGGAGCACCAAGTAGGGGCAACAGGAAATACCTGTTCTCGGTTACCGCCAAGTTAGGTTAAAAATAAAAAAAAAAATTGCAAAGAGTTGCCAGTTCACACGATGAGTAGTTGCCAACAGATACCAAGTAAGGTAACCGGAAACATTCATCAATATACAACCGGATGACTCACAATGGTGAGGAATAGTGAATATTCAACATGTGAGTCAGTAGATATTATAGAGACAATAAATAGCAAAAGATATCATCGTATGAGCGGGCAACATAGGAAAATAAAAAAAAATTACAGTTTAAAGAGTATAAAAATTCGTAACAATAAAAAGGAATTATATATTATGCCAGTTTATGGGTCTGGATGATGAATCATAACTGAATTGAGAGAGAGAGAGAGAGAGAGAGAGAGAGAGAGAGAGAGAGATCAGCCTCTCGTGAATGGCATATGGTTCTTTACTGAGTCCCACCGGCCCCTAGCTTCAACCCCTTTCATTCCTTTAACTGTACCTCCGTTCATATTCTCTTTCTTCCATCTTACTTTCTACCTTCCCCTAACAGTTGTTTCAGCATTATTTTCATCGCTGAATGACCTCATAGACCCCAGCGCTTGGACTTTCCCCTAAATTTTATATTCCAATTCCAATTCCCTGACTTCGACTGGTAGGTCCGAGTCCAGATGCCCACACCAGCAGGCCGTTGATCCCACCAACTCGAGGAAACATGACAAGACGATAATGAAGATCCTATGATACCGATGCTGACGTCAGCAAGGGCATTGCAAAAGATCTGAGGCGTGAGAATTAGATACCACCATTCACGAAGACAAATGAAACACGAGAGATTGAAAAGCACACTGATTATCTCAGCCAGCATTGCAATTTTTGGAAATATAAACCCATCGAGCTGAAATTGTCTGAATTGTTGCTATCAGGGACAAATGTAATGATCAGAAGACTCGGATATTACGAAATAAGATTGTGGAATTCAAGTTCTGATGAAGAATGTTCCTAAAAGCGTAGTCAGCTCTTTCACGTGTGGGGTAAATTTTATTGTTTCAATAAAATGTCTATTCTTCTCCTCGTGAATTTTGCGTTGGCAACAGACGTTCCTTGAAAACGGAATGAATTGGACTATAAGATTTAGGCCAAAGGCAAAGCGCTTGGACCTATGAGGTCATTCAGCGCTGAAAGGGAAAATGAAGGATAAGTTTTGAAAGATTTAACAGGAGGAAAACAATTGTTAGCTTGTTAGGAGAGGGTTGAAAGTAAGATGGAAGAAAGAATATGAAAGGAGGTACAGTAAAAGGAGTGAGAGGGGTTGCAGATAGAGGCCGAAAGAACCCAGCAAAGAACCGTAATTAATGTCTACAGTGCACCGCGATGACTGAATTTAGGCACGGAATCGAGAGCTGAATGGTAGAAAGATATTCAGTTTAGACAAAAAAAAAAGTTATTTGTGACAACTGCGGAAGCTCTCTCTCTCTCCCCTCTCTCTCTCTCTCTCTCTCTCTCTCTCTCTCTCTCTCTATATATATATATATATATATATATATATATATATATATATATATATATATATATATATATATATATATATATATATATATATATATATATATATATATATATATATATATATATATATATATATATATATATATATATATATATATATATATATATATATATACATTATATACATATATATATCATATATATATATTATATATATTATGTATATATACATTATATATATATATCATATATAATATGTATTTTATATATATATATATATATATATATACACATATAAAAAATAAATATGTATATCTATACATCTATATATATTATGTATACATATTTATATATAAAATATATTTGCATACATGCATACATACATACAAACACACACACATATGTGTGTATACATATGAACACAGGTATATGTATATACATATAAAAAATAAATATATGTATATCTATACATATATATATACATGAGTGTGCGAGTGTGTTTAAACATACAAACGCCCTCACGCTGATACCCACCTACAAGTCATCCGCAAGAACTGCACAGACGCTTTAAAGTCCAGAATTCCATTGAACCCTATTCATTCGGTTCCCCAGAAACAAAATGGCGGCCGTGACAAATCGCAGATTTACAAGAACCGTTGTTGGATGAATAAGCGCTTCCCGGAACGCTCGAAGTTTGTTAAAAGTTAAAATAAAAAAAAAAGCTCCGCCGTTATTTATTTACCGTTTACGGGAACTCTCGACAGGATAAACAGTTTAGGGAAACTCGCTTGTCATCCAGTCAGTGTCTTACTGGTTTTTTCGGAGGTCGTGAATGCAATAACAACTATGATGACTTTTTTTTTTTTTTTACTAAATACTGATATCTGTTACCTTCTGTTATTGCTTTCAAACGGACGCCATATTCTTTGGAGGCTGGAATTTCTAGGTAATGGCCCATGTGGTGGGCTTGTTCCGTATGAATAGGTTTCCTCTTCTCCATAATAATAATAACAATAATAATAATAATAATAATAATAATAATAATAATAATAATAATAATAATAATAATAATAATAATAAACAAAATCCTTCGCCATCAACAGACTCTATGACTCATGAAACATGAGTCACAGAATAATAAAAATCGAAAACATAGGAGAATATTAACATGAATACGAACCTATCATTACTGGAACTCTCGGATTCAATGTTTACGGGAAAAAATGCATCTTTAAAGTGGTTTTTTTTTTTTTTTTTTTAATTGAGTATAAAATTTAGGCCAAAGGCCAAGCGCTGGGATCTATGATGTCATTCAGCGCTGAAAGGGAAATTGTGTGTAAAAAAAGTCTGAAAGGTGTTAGGAGAAGGTTGAAATTAAGATAGATGAAAGAGAACATGAACCGAGGTACAGTAAAAGGAATGAAAGGGGTTGCAGCCAGGGGCCGAAGGCACGCTGCAAAGAACCTTAAGTAATGCCTACAGTGCACCGTGTGAAGTGCATTGACAGCACTAACCACCCGCCCCTTACAGGAGGAGGTCTTTGTTGCTTAATTTCAAGTAAGGCTGATAATATAAATATTTGGTTACTGAAGATAAAATGCCTTAAAACGAGTTTGTGGTCTTTATCTTCAGAGCCGAGGTAAATGGTATGAGAAGTCTATTTATAGCCCAGGCTCGTGGATAACAAGTAAAAATTATACAGTATAAAAGCACTATTTGGTTATTGACGATATAATGCCGCAAAACAAATCTCTTGTCTTTATCTTAAGAGTCAGGGCCAATGGTACGAGAATAGTGCCCATTTCCTGCCCAGGCTCGAAGATAACAAGTAAAATATGAAAAGGCATGATGCAACGTGAGGCTTAACTTCGCAGGGAGCGAACGAAAGACCCACTACAGCCTCTCGAGAAAAAAAAAAAAAGGAAGGAAGGGAGGAAGGTAGTATTTCAGAAACTCTTTCCTTATGACGTAAGAGCTCTCGAACTTTCCAAAGAATGTGAAGTCTTATCTTCCTGGATGCTGAACAGGTAAAGAAAATAAAAAAAAAAAAAGATAATGCAAGTTTCTTTACGTTTTCTTGTTCTTTTTTCTTGACGTTTCACGAGAGTTAAATCTCCATCAGTGTTACGTAAGTCCTCGTTACACCAAGCATTTAATAAATGGACATTTTTATTTTTCCACCATACCCCTTTCCCACAAAATGGGAGGGGGTGGAACAGAGGGGAGGAGGTGGCTCATAAGGTGTTCCTTAGCCTTCCAGATCTGAACACTGACTTCTAGGTTCGACCCACCACAGTCAACTAGCTGTGATGTACATATTTCATTGTTGCCTCAACAGGGGTTTAGCAGGATTTAAAGAAAGGTGCCTAATCAAGAGGCTAGCTCAGGAATTGAACCCAGACCACTTGCTGGTGAGTTCAGTGTCCTAACCGCTCATACATCTATTTATCTATCCATACACACACACACACACACACATATATATAATTATATATATACATATGTATACATATATACATTAATATATATATATATATATATATATATTATATATATATATATATATATATACATTAATATATATATATACATGTAATCAACTTACCAATGAAACAAACTCATTGAACCTCTCTCTCTCTCTCTCTCTCTCTTTCACACACACACACACAAACGCAAACTCCCGAAGAGCTAAAAAAAAAAAAGCTACAAACACCACCCAACCACTGTGAACAAAAAACAGAACCAAAAAACATTAAGAAGACCTTTACCACGGCATTATGACGCAAACATACAAAGCAACGACAATGGAAACTCTAACTCCATGTTTTCCCGTTGCACAAAGCGCTGTTTGTCCCACGCAAACAGGACAGCCGCGTCTCTCGAACACCGGAGAGATATACATATCTATCAAAGCGTAGAGTTACGACAGATGCGGCCAACAGGAAGTGACGAGGTTGCGTAAGCGCAGAAACTCTGACGTCATTCTCATTGCGAAACGCCGGACGTTGCAGAGTCTTGCAGATGCAATGCATTGCTGAGGGATATAGAGGATGGAATGGAATACAGAGTTTAGGCCAAAGGCCAAGCACTGGGATCGATAAGGTCATCCGGCGCTGAAAAGGAAAATGAGAGTAGGTAGGTTGGAAAGGTGTAACAGGAGGAAAACCTCGCAGCTGCACTAAAATAATTGTTAGGAGAGGGTGGACAGCAAGATGCAGGAGAGAGAATATGAATGGAGGTACAGTAAAAGGAATGAAAGGGGTTGCAGCTAGGGGCCGAAGGGACGCTGCAAAGAACCGTTAGTAATGCCTACAGTGCACCCCGTGAGGTGCACTGACGTCACTAACCCCCTACGGGGGCAATGGTGAGGAGGTCGCTAATATTATCTCTCTGGTTGATGATGTTTTTGTCAGTGAATAAGAAGCATTAAAAAATTGATGTTTGTATTATGCGGTGAATTTTGGGCATATAACGAAATGCTGAAGTATATGTATTTCGTTCGGCTTATGACAGTGATCCATCAAAAGCCAAGGTAATTTACTCTCATAATAATAATAATAATAATAATAATAATAATAATAATAATAATAATAATAATAATAATAATAATACTCATAGTAGCAAATCCACAGTTATGTATTAAAATCTTTGGAGAAGCAAATCCATAAGTTATAATAATAATAATATAATAATAATAATAATAATAATAATAATAATAATCTTTAAATATAATAATAATAATAATAATAATAATAATAATAATAATTTTGCTGAATAAAAGGCTGCATTTTGCGAACTGATTTTATACTGAGTTTTCTCAGTTCTTCTAATAATTCGCTTTTCCTTCACATCAATATTGGTCAATAACCGGCCAATGCTCATATTTCGACGGATGAAACGGAGTATCTCTTACAGCATAAATTCTTTATTTTAAAGCATTACAGCGGGTTACTGAAACATGGGATGTAAATCCGTAGATTTTCTTAATGGTATTTTCGGTGGTATTTCTTTTTTTCTCTTTTTCTGACGTCTATCTGGTCTTTTAAGTACTCTTTCTGCCGACATGTTTCGACCAGCTATAATAATAATAATAATAATAATAATAATAATAATAATAATAATAATAATAATAATAATAATAATAATAATGTCAAAAATTCATTATCACTAGGGGAAAGCAGCCCAGTAATGAAAAAGAAATGGAGAAGTAAAGGAATGAACTACATAACAGAAATGACAAAGAAAAACACATGAGATAAAAGTAATTACAATTAAGAAACAAGGCTCATCTCCGAGTCTTGTTTCCGAATGTTGTTTCTGAATCTTACTTCTGAGTCTTGTTTCTGAGTCTTACTTCTGAGTCTTTGTTTCTGAGTGTCTTTGTTTCTGAGTGTTATTTCTGAGTTTTGTTTCTGAGTCTTGTTTCTGAGTCTTGTTTCTGAGTCTTATTTGCTTCTGAGTCTTATTTTCTGTCTTATTTCTGGGTTTTATTTTTGAGCCTTGTTTCTGAGTCTTATCTTTGAGACTACGAGGTTCAGAATGGCGTAGTCTAGGGAAATTTGATAACAAAGGATGATAAAAAATATGGAAGATAAAACTGATAAAGAACAAATGATAAACTATTTAAATGACACTGCCAGAGATCAGTTACAAGATCAGGAGTAAGCAATTTGACGGAAGTCAAGTTTGTATCCAAAAATCAAGACTTGAGTCAGCTGCTGAACTGAACTGAATTGAATATAGAATTCAGGCGAAAGGCCAAGCACTGGGACCTATGAGGTCATTCAGCGCTGAAACGGAAATTGACCACAAAATGTTTGAAAGGTGTAACTGAAGGAAAACCTCGCAGTTGCACTATAAATCAATTGTTAGGAGAGGTGGACAGTAAGATGGAAGAAAGAGAATACAAAAGGAGGTACAGTAAAAGGAACGAAAGGGGTTGCAGCTGGGGGCCGAAGGCTGAAGACCAAACCGGGAGAAAATAACCAAAAGTCTTCAGAAGAGAATAAAACCCTTTCCTCCCGTTGGAAGAATATTCAAACTCAATTCTCAATTTTTTTTTTGTCCAATTGTAAAGGAGATCGATTGGACATGTTTGAGTAACATATAGTTGCAAAAAGATCGTCAATGAAAAACAATGCCCTGGATAACTATGAGCAGTAATTTTATTAGAGGAGGATCTTAACCAGGTTTACTATTGGGAAATGGAATGCAGTATCATCTGTCTAAGCAGCCTCCTAGGACCCTTTGGAGCACCAAAGATTAGACACACACATATAATATACTATATATATATATATATATATATATATATATATATATATATATATATATATATATATATATATATATATATATATGTGTGTGTGTGTGTGTGTGTGTGTGTGTGTGTGTATATCAGCCTTTATTTCTTCGTTTACATCAGAACAGTAAACTGAGCGTCATTTGTTTCCTCAGATCAATGGAAGGACACAAGCAGTTACTATTTTGTCGTCAGATGCGTCACGATTCACATCGAGCGCGCGGGCGCGTTGCGTTATGTTTGTGGGCGGTTTTGTACCTCGATAAGTTTGGCTTTTCAGGAGCTTAATTTAGAATCACTGCTGAAGGAGGTCCATTGTTTGCTTATGCACAAAAGCAGAATTGAGGTGCCTGGTGTGAACGGCAATATGTCAAGAGTTAGGCTCGAGGGTCAAGCAGTGTTGTGTGTAAGGGTGTGGCAACATTACATGTCATAAACATGTCGGTAACTTATCGCACACATCACAAACATGTTGCATACAAGTCGACGACTTTATTCGTAGTCCTAATAAGTTCTTCGTACGTTTATTCAGCATTTTCCAAACCTTTGTTCTCCCCTTATAGTCACTGACTTGTTTTCAACATGTTGGTGATATGTATGAGATAAGTTTTCGACATTTTTATAACACTTTTACTGCACTGTAGATGCTACCAAGATTAGGCCTCTGTAAGATCTGTAGGATGCCTAGGATACCTCACAGGATGAGAGGGAGATGCTCTTCAGATTGTAGGATCATTAGGACGAACAGGTCACTGGATTATGAAATAGTGTATTTTATATAATAAAAGCCATCGTTTATAATAATAATAATAATAATAATAATAATAATAATAATAATAATAATAATAATAATAATAATAATAATAATATTGGAAGCATTGCACATTGGGAAGGAGAAACCAACCCTCAACATTACGCAGGAAACCTTTCTCCTCCCCACGGCCGCCAGGAGACCTGCACTGAGCGACCCCCATAGCGAACGAGCGAACCAAAATTCGGCATCTGAGGATCGAAATTCTCCCATTCATCCCCAGCACTACAATGCCGCTCGCACGCAAGACGAGCCCCGAACACCAGCATGGGAGAGAAGGCTCCGCCCGGGATGACCTGCTCCGGGGCAGCCAATCATAATTCAGCACCGATCAAGACACTCCCTATAAATACCGACCCAAGCGGATGACCAACGAGTTGGTCGAAACACGTCGACGGTACCTGAAGTTGAACCTGAATCCAGACGACGAGGGATTTCTGACTGGATATTTCAATAAAAGACTTCCTTTTTCCAATATGGATATCGGCCGGTTGCTGACCAACGTCGCTGAGCCCGAAAAAGCGAATTATAAGGAAAATAGGAAAGATACTGTTTAAGATAAATTCTCATAATACAGCCATCCTTTTTAATATGACCTGTTTAAAAGAGGGTCTATTCCCTTCATATATAATTATCATTATTATTTTTTATTATTATTATGTTCGGTCCCCACTTACAGTCTATGACTTGTCAGCAACTAGTCTGTGATGTGTACAAGTTTTTTTCAATTTTATCATTCATCTAACTACTTTTTCTCCAGTTTTAATCTCTTTCACTCCCTAATGTAAAATTTCTTTAGAATGTACCCTAAAACTGCAACTTTAATATTATTATTCAGAATATTAAAAATTTTAAAAATATCAAAATTATTAAAATATCAGAATAAAATGAAAAAATGTAAAAATATTAACTTCAAATATAATTACAATACTAAAATATTAAAATATGAAAAAAATATAAAATTTATTAACTTAATTCGTATCGTTGTCTGGAGGAAAAGCTATATATAAGATGGTCTTGAAATTTACTAACACTATACATCAAAGGACGGGGAAAATCATTCAATAATCTGCTTATTTATTTGTTTACTGGTCTGTTTACATGTATCTACTGATATTTTGATCATCACTTTATAATGATAATAATGATGGTGGTAATAGTACATTTATATTTATATATATACATATATAGATATATATTTAATTATCACATATATATACATATGTATATATAAGATATATCACTTATAAATACGTAATTGGAGAACGGATATAACTAATAATAATAATAATAATAATAATAATAATAATAAAATAATAATAATAATAAAAAGAATCACTTTTCATAATTGAAACTTATAAAATTCATATATTTATAATTCACAGACCTATATCTTATATATATATATATATATATATATATATATATATATATATATATATATATATATATATATGTGTGCAATATTTACACACGAGCTGACAAGAAATTCTGGAAGCAACGTAAACGGTCGACATCTCATCGAAACAATAACTTTTCTTAACGAGTCTCATTATCCACATTTCCCGTCAATTAGACGGAGAAATGACTCATTCATAACTGTGCTATGTCAACCTCCTTGTGTGTCAAGGCGCGAGGGGAAAAAATATTAAGTGCAATTAATATTCTGGGAAACGCAGCAAACTATTTCCCGATGACACTGAATGACATTCAGTGACACCTACAACAAAGATTAATCTTTTTTTCCTTTGAGGGTTGAAATCCCTATGCGTCTTTTTATTTTTAAACCTGATTGTCTTTCTTCCTTTGCGTCAGTTTTATCGAGTCTTCCACTCGCTCCCTTTCTCCTGGTGTGTGTAATGTTTCTGGACATTCTCTCTCTCTCTCTCTCTCTCTCTCTCTCTCTCTCTCTCTCTCTCTCTCTCTCTCTCTTCCGATCACCTGCGTGCATGCGTGTGTGTGCATTTTCATAGGACTAGTCTGAAAGCACAAGAGCTCTCTCTCCCTTCCAATCACCTGTGTGTGTGTGTGTGTGTCTAGGAACTGGTTTGAAAGTACCAGAATTCTCTCTCTCCTAATCATGTGCGTGTATGTGTACACTTTCATAGGTCTAGTTTGAAAATACCAGAATCCTCTCTCTCTCCTAATCATGAGTGTGTGTGTGTGTGTGTGTGTGTACACTTTCATAGGACTAGTTTGAAAGTACCAGAATCCTCTCTCTCTCTCTCTCTCTCCTAATCATGTGTGTGTGTGTGTACACTTTCATAGGACTAGTTTGAAAGTACCAGAATTCTCTCTCTCTCTCTCCTAATCATGTGTGTGTGTGTGTGTACACTTTCATAGGACTAGTTTGAAAGTACCAGAATCTCTCTCTCTCTCTCTCTCTCTTATCATGTGTGTGTGTGTACACTTTCATAGGACTAGTTTGAAAGTACCAGAATTCTCTCTCTCTCTCTCTCTCTCCTAATCATGTGTGTGTGTACACTTTCATAGGTCTAGTTTGAAAGTACCAGAATCCTCTCTCTCTCTCTCTCTCTTTCCTAATCGTGTGTGTGTGTGTGTGTACACTTTCATAGGACTAGTTTGAAAGTACCAGAATCCTCTCTCTCTCTCCCTCTTTCTCCTAACCATGTGTGTGTGTGTGTGTATGGGCGTATCTCGGCGTTACTCTTGCAATGTATAATTTACAGAAAACGTCTTTCTGCCTCTCCTACTGTCTTTAAAGTAACAAATTTGTTGATTTTGATCGTCCGTTTAACAATTGTTTAAACCTAAATGACATAAGCGCATTTACTGAATTATTATTATTTTTATCATCATCATTAGTAGTAATAGCAGTGCTAGTAATAGTAGTCATAGAGGTAGCAGACGCAATAGTACTAGCAGCAGTGAGAATATGTAAACATTCGTGCTGAATAAGCCTCCACAGAACAGAAGATACATAGACGAAATAAGTAATAACCACAGACAGCAGAAGTATGGAATGAAATTTAAATTTAGGCCAAAGACCAAGCGCTGGGACCTATGAGGTCATTCAGCGCTGAAAGGGATAAATGGAGAGTAAAAAGATTTTAATGGTAAAGCAGGAGGAAAACGTCGTAGTTGCGCTGTGAAACAATTGTTAGGAGAGGGTGGGAAGTTCGACGGAAGAAAAAGAATATGAACGGAGGTACAGTAAAAAGGAATGAAAAGGGTTGCAGCCAGGGACCGAAGGGATGCCGCAAAGTGAGGTGCACTGACGGAACTGCCCCCTACGGGGATGCGTGATAGAAGCTCTGTCTGGACCTACCTAAGGGTGCTAATCACACCTCGTTAAAGGTTTCAAATTACTCTTAGTTCTGACTCAGAAGTCAGTTATATACAACACTAAATACCCTTCTCTAATGAAGACCTTCTTACTCAGAGAGGAGAATGAAAAGGTAGGACCTAACACCACAAAGGAAAGTCATATTTTTAACTCTTGAAGAATCCTGGAAAGCCTGAAAGCGTCAAGGAAACCAGATCCGAAAGAGAATTCCAAAGTTTGAGTCTTTATAAGAACTAGGGATTAACTGAGTGGAATTTTTCAACTGGCGTCGCTTTCTGAAGCTCGATGGTTAATCAATAGCGTGATAACAAAAGCAAATAGCACCTGTAAATAGCAGATAACAAGACAAAATGTGTGAGGAGACAAATACTGAGAATGATAGCTATCTCCTCAGAGGAAAAAATCTTCATAGGCTGATATGAAAAGTAAGATGAGCTTTGTGAAAGGCATTCTATGAGATTTCAATTGCTGTACAAGAATAATAAAATTGAATATGGAAGAACGCGGAAGTTCAATTGTGTTGATGCCACTTCAAAGAAAAAACAAATATGTCTATGATCATTTTGTTCTCAGATATGGAGACATTCACATGACCACTGATTGAAAAATGGGGTACAATACTATTATTTACATGAAATAATCGATGAATGTTCATATGGAACAAGCCTAAATGCCCATCATCTTGCTAAACATAAACCCCCATAATATACTCAAGCCAAACTGTGACAAAAGGAGAAGTAATATAAAGAAAATATCATTGTAAATAACAACATATGAATGAAGATGATCAAATCATCAAGTACTCGACTGTTTATACAGGAGTCACTCTCCTAAGGTATACTGCAAGTTCAAGCAATGCTTGTAACTTTAATTGTAACATCTTCAACAGTCAACTGTCTACAATGCTCTTGCCCATTTTTGTATTTGATGGAATATTCTTCTTTTATAATGATACACTTGCCCTCTAAAAACAGGCAGGTTTATATGATCAAGGAAATACAGAGGAAGACAGAGAAGGCCATATTCAGGTTGAGCACATCACAGACCTATCAAACAGGTTGCCCCTTGAGTTCACAACGTCTGTACAGACTATATCACTTTGTAGTGCTTGCTAATTTGACCAAATATAATAGAGCATAACCTTATGTTATCATAAAACGAATTTTCATATCGAGGTCAATATTAACCTAACTGTAAGCTGACCTAACTTTAACCTTAAGCAGGCCTAACCTAACTACTGTAAATTTACCTAACCTTGGAGGTATAATGGTTTAATGTCACTTATAAACAGCAGTAACTACAGGCAGGTCACTGCACTGTCTCACAATGTTCTAGAGGCCAAACGTCAATAACAAATGGTCAGCATAAATAGCTGCTGAATAATCAGCAACCCCCAACACCAACGCCACCCCACCTCTCAATAGCTCATGGGGCAGGAAGTTTATTGCCTAAGTGATGCTGGAATTTAAGACCCAAACAGCAGAACATAAACTAACCTAACCTACCTACCTATCTTTACCAAGCCTACGCTATATGTTCTAACTAATTCTTACTTTATTTACATTTTGCTAAACCTAACTTTACGCTAAGCTTACCTAACCTGGTAGAACTATAGGGTAGCTCCGCGTTGCCGACGGCACTATAACTTGATTATTTGTACAGTTTTTTGGTTGCTAATTATGAATTTACCTTTCATTTTTGGCGCTCGAGTCTAATTACCCTGTAATTAACCCCCGAAGTCCATCCAACAAGGGGTTTCCATACGCGATCTTCACAAGACAGAGCACGGGTACGTCTGTTTCGAACGGTTCATATCCCGTCCGGCAAGTGCAATAACTTGTTAACGTATGGGTAATCACCCCTCCCCACCAGGACCAGTACTAAACACAGCGAAGGGACATTCCATTTGGGCGACAACAAACAGATGCACCGCCAGTATCAGAACCCCTAAAAGTGTAGGAAAAAAAAACACAGCTGAAAAGGTAAAAACTGGCGCAGAGCTAATATATAGAATTACCCCAAACCTAACCTATCCCAATCCTACCAGGCCTGAAGCCTAACCCAACATTTTATATGGTTTAAGTCCTAATAAATACATAAACTCTTGATTTTTCTAATTGGGATAAAAGTCCTGAACACTGTAGAAACCTAAGCATGAACTGAATCTTCCTTGAGAACTGATACTGTTAGGCCTTTACCGAACTATGGCCTAGGGTTGAAAGACACTGCTCGTGGAATATCAAGCATTACGCAAATTTACAACGACCCTTAGTGGCAGCGAGTCATAATGGGGCCTGAAAGCCATTTGTGTAACACTAAAAAGTCATACATAAAGTCAAATACAGATTTTGGTTACAGATTTGCAATGGAATATTTTCATTTGACAACCATCTATATCAATACCATTTATAGATGGGTGAACTTTTATCAAAATAACTGTCAAATAACGCTGTCACATTCGACTATTTCACAATGTAAGAAAGGATTTGTTTCCCCAGACTTTGTATTTAACGAGCGCAAATTTAAAATAAACACATTTTTGGGCCTCGATATGGTTCATCGTTGCTTGTGCCAAAATCCTGCCCGATTTGACCACTGGAGAATAAGCCAATTAAGTCGAGAATATAACGAAAGTTTTTTTGCTCAGACTCTCCAGATCATTTGCGTCGTTTTCCAGCCACCCTGATAAACCTGCAACCAATCTATCCTTCAATTTCCTTTCTATTTAAGCGGTAACAAGAACAAATCTAACTCACATGCTTTTTCGATGTTACCCCTATCGACCACTTTAGTGTAAAAAGAGACTAGTAATGGGTTACAACAAGGTTTGAGAGCCAACTGATTAACGGAGCCACCATGAATTTACAGACTTCTAAAGGAGGCTGGAAGAAGAGGAAAGGTTGGTTGGGGATGGGGAGCGAGGCGGCTCCTGGTGCGAGTGGCAATTGGGTCACAATGAGACCAAAGAATCAGCAGAGTTTTAGAGGTAGTGCTAGAATCAGCAGTAGTATTGATAATCGATTATATCTACTGATCCCACTGTATCTAACTAGCTTAGCCACAAGGTCCCTATACAGAACCTTTATTGTATGTCATAAATAACAGCTTGTCTCATTTTGGTTTCAGGAGTAGCCTACCTACGCTATGTTTGATATTCTCAAGATAATAATATTCAGTCTTATTTAGAAGTTTACTAGTGAGGTCAACAACCTTTGATCTTTGTGAGCATGTGTCGATATAATATAATAATAATAATAATAATAATAATAATAATAATAATAATAATAATAATAATAATGCGACTATCATTGTAATCCGCAGTACTAATAAACATAACATGAAACTCAGTTATACAGAAACGTAAGCAAAGCTAATGGCCTTCGTTATATAGACATATATCACTAACAATCATGATCAGAAACCAAACAGCCATAATAATAACGCTTTTAAGAATGATGATAATAATGCATTCAGCTTCACCTTTCTACGAGTATGGCAACACTGCGAATACCATACCTCCAATTCAAGGAGATTTTTTTGATATTACGTCATCAACCATGCACACGATGTTAATTTTTCGCAATCTATATCAAAACGAATAATACACATCTATAGGAATCGACAAAATATGGCGCTTTTTCTAAAATACATTTACGTCTGAAGAAAGCGTTGCAGTGAATCATTCGGCATCATGGTCTGAGAGAGAGAGAGAGAGAGAGAGAGAGAGAGAGAGAGAGAGAGAGAGAGAGAGCACTTATTTCAGAGATTAAAGACAGCCGTAAAATTACTGCAGCCACATTGAAGTCCTGCAGACACAGAGAGAGAGAGAGAGAGAGAGAGAGAGAGCACACTTACTTCAGAGATTAAAGACAGCCGTAAAATTACAGCAGCCACATTGAAATCCTGCAGAGAGAGAGAGAGAGAGAGAGAGAGAGAGAGAGAGAGAGAGCACTTTATCAGAGTAAAGACAACCATAAAAATACTGCAGCCACATTGAGATCCTGAGAGAGAGAGAGAGAGAGAGAGAGAGAGAGAGAGAGAGAGAGAGAGAGAGAGAGAGACTTACCTGAGGTCGAGTAGAGAGGCCAGCTCAATCCCAGTGATTTTACAGCACCTTTAATATGTGACATTTGCTTTCGTTTTCTCTCAAAAGTGTCGATGCCAAAAGAACTTCTCTTCCTTCTTTATTATTCTTTATCTACTTTGATCAATACTGACATTCTTTTTTTTTATTTCTCGGCTTTTCATGAATTTTCCTCATGTTGGCTTTTGTTAAAGACATTTTTTAGTATGAGGATGGGACATGGGGCTACCTTACACAAATCTGAAGATGTGCGTCTTACACCTTCTTTTGTAGCATACTCGTATTTCTGGCTTACATCTTACCTTCGGACACCCCAGGCGAGGACAGCATGGTTACGTCCCCTCCTCTACATAGTGCCAACGAGTCCTCGTCCAAGGCATCGGACGCCAGACAGGTTTCGCTGCTGGACGTCAACAACACGGCCACCGGTGCATCCGTCGCTCCGAGCCGAGACACTTCGCACACCCAGTTTCAAAAGCGACAAAAAAATCCTTCACACCACGACAACAGTTAAAACTCCCTTCCTCGAGTTTTCCACAGGCCGCCGGCAGCAGCTGCAGCAGCAGAAGGTCGCCTGCTCTCTTGGCTTCTTCGCGGCGGTGACCTTCATTGAAAAAGCGCGTGCCTGAGCGAGGGAGCAGCGGTACGAGAAAAAACCGTTATGGCTGCTGCTGCTGCTGCTACGTCTGCACCATTTCCTAGGCCTAATACGTCCGCGGATCGGTAGCATGAAGGACGTTCGGGAAACGCGCACTCTGGACTTACTGAGGGAATCACAAATCGAACAGCATCTGGTACAACTCCATCCTCGCCTTCATGTTGTCAATTTCCGCACCGCAACTCGGAAATTATCGATCGAAATATGCTCTTGGGGTCTCGGGGAGTCGCTCCGTTCCTCAGCACTGCTCAACACACATTTACCGCCACCTGCCACCACCGAGCTGCCGTGCTGCCGCTGCTGCTGCTGCTGCCATGACTCAAAACATACACACACGCGCGCGCGCACGATACGTACATACATACATATATACACACACACACACTCACCAACACACTTCCACATAATACACACACTCGCCGGTTAGGTCATGGCAACCTAGATCTCTTTTCCATTCGTTACGTTTCAAAAATTCATTTTTCGCTTCGCAATAAAGCTCATCCAGCGCTTTGAAATCGTCGTTATTATAACAACACAATTTTAATTAGTAACTGTTATTGTTTTGGAATTGAAGAATCGTCAGGAGTGACAACGTTTCGTACAAAATAAGAAAGACTTCGTGAATTCGGAGGGTTCGTTGTAAGAGAGCCAGTGTTGCCAACATGACCGATGGGCGAAATCTGGCAATGAATCGCGTCTGAGGAGATAACGATCATTAATATTCTTTTATATATAATTGGCAAATAAATATTACTCGACAATTATTATACAGTATATATATATATATATATATATATATATATATATATATATATATATATATATATATATTACATATATACAGTATATCTTGTATTAGCAAAACACCAGGAGCCGTTCAAGTTAAAAAAAAAAAAAACTATAAATGGCCTTAAATCTATGGTCAAAATTAAATTTCTATTTGACCATTGCCCTTTACATATGACCTTGAAGCTAACCTCATTCTGCACATTGTGCTCATCGGTACTATTAGTAGATTTAGTGTGCCAAATATAATGTCTCTCTCATAGATACAAGTCATGATCAAAGTAAACTTCCTGTTTGACCCTTCACCTCTGATCTTGACTTCACTATGATTCATCGCAAACCATTGTAAAGGAAATTTTTGTATGAGAGAATTTCATATGAACGGGGAATACAGGAGACAAAGCTCAGTTAGATAAAAATAAAAGCTTTACATAAATCTCCCATCGGGTGTAACATTATAAATAATATGATCTCTCTCTCTCTCTCTCTCTCTCTCTCTCACACACATGTTAATGTGATTAAATCTACGGCATTTTCTACCACATTTCACTTACTTTAAACTTGTATACTGTACTACAAAGAAACTTAAGTCTAGGCCTATAAGCAAGCCAGTCGTGTCTGTATTCATGACGTCACAGACACCACCAGCGAACCTGAACCTTATTTAATTTTTTTTAATATTAGGAGAGTGAACTTATTTTAAGGCATCATATTTATGTGTACATTCTATGTTTACTCATTCTTATTTCCTTTATATTACGCATGAATGTTTTTGTGTACTAAAGTATAGTTTTCGCTGTAGAAATTCTTTCATGTACTAAAAATTTTGTGTTATGCAGATAACGATGTGCCCAGTTCAAAGTATGATACGCAAACATACTTATTTATATCTTAAATTCAAAAAATTATAGCATACTAGTGCGTTAACAGAAAGGAAAAGAAATTAACAAAACTAACTCAAATCAAACAATATGATCAGACTATTAAATAATTTTTGACGTACCATGGGTCTGTCACAAATCAGCAAATTTTGCAACAATTTCTTTATTCACCTTTTTACGCTTTTCCTTGGGTCTAATTGAAAGAGAGAAACAGAGGGGGGTGGGTGCGTAGGGTAGTGGGGGTGATTCCTATCAGAAGAAAATTGACACCAGCCGGGCACCGGATGCTGCGCGTGACATCATGCGCAGTAAACCTGCTCTCTAAAACGTTTTGTTGATAAACATTTATGTGATAAGTTCAAACAAACATCAGTTTAGTGATTACGTAATATTGTGAGTCACCGCCATACACCGCCGCTTTTTTTTATCATTATTTTTGGTGTGTTTCCCCCAAACCGGAAGTGCAATCACTCCTTGGCTGACGGGGAGAGGTTCCGTCCCCAACCCAACCCAAGAACGCGCCCCCGCCCCCACCAACCAACCACCCCCATCCAAACCCGCCACCCCTCTCCGTATAGGTGAAAGGGTGTGCGTGTATAGCCTGTCTCCCGCTGCGTGAGGTAGGCCAATATATTTCGATTTCGAAATGCGAACATTTTGAAGTTTATTTTCGAAAGGGTAGAATTACTCAGAATTAAAAAGATGAATAAAGATAACTATAAATAAATGAATGAATGTACAAATTATGAGTGCTATTTATCCCCCACCGAGTTCAATTTTATTCAGGTGAGTAACTCAGTGTCTTGGGGTGGGATTATAATTTCCGGAGTCTGTCTGTGGCTATGATCGATTACGAGTTCTGATAAGAGTTAATATTCTGTTATTCGTTACATTAGTTTAGGTGTTTGTAAATGTTTTTATATGTCTACAAGAAAAACCAGTGGCAGTCTGCTGGAACAAGCTGCTCAGAAAGAATTGCTTACGATACATATTTGTTCTTACTTGCTATATTAAAAAAAAAAATTACCGTTACTTACATTCGCATTGATTATCATATTATGTGGCAGTGTTCCGTTTTCATTATAATGTTACCGTATCTCGCTATATATTTTTGTTGCTAAAGGCAGCTGTTTTGAAAAAGATTTACAATATTCTTTATAACTAATCCTCGTTTCTGGAGTTATGTTGATCATTGTGATACACAGTAAATAATACAAATGCACACCCACATATATATACTGTATATATATACATATATATATATATATATATATATATATATATATATATATATATACTACTGTATATATATTTAATTACTACTTTTAATTATACTTTCATTGATATTTGTATATTACGGTTTATACACGATGTCTATTCAGTATATCTAATGTTTGCGTGTCACCTAATAGCGTAAAACAATATGTTCGTGTTATTTCAACACATCTTCAGGGTGCAATCTAATCTTCGCTACAGTTACTTCCTCTCTGCACCTCGAACCGTAATTCATTTATTTATATATTTATTCATTCATTCATTCATTTATTCTTATTCATTTATTTTACACATTTCTGCAGAGCTAAAGTCAATTCACTCAAACAGATTTGAAATCTCATTCACCACTCAACCTTTTGATTCTTTTTTCATTCACGAATTTAATCGAGTTTGCCAACAGCCGGATACTGAATTTCATTCTTGAACAGAGGCACAAAAGAAACTATAAAAGGGAGGTAGTGGGAGAGAAGAATTAGGTTTAACAACGAAAAATTAATCCAGGAAATCGTGAGCATGAAGAGGGTTCTGAAGCTTGGGCGTAGTTAGAATAGACTAGACTTATTTTTGTTTAGCTCTCATTCTTAAAAGTGTTCTGTTGTAAAGTCCTTAAGCTATTCTATGAAGCTTGCTCATAAAGCTGATGTTTGTGCACTTTCTCAATAATAATAATACTAATAATAATAATAATAATAATAATAATAATAATAATAATAATAATAATAATAATAACAATAATAAGAATAATAATATAATGGCTTAGATGCCTGTAGATGCTCCCTGGATGCTCCCAATCCTTTCTGCTTCAGCTTAACCAAGATTAGTTCACTCAGCAGAAAAAAGCTCCGCCAGAACAAGGTCGTTACCAAAGGAAGCCTTAGTCTAACAGACAGGTTAGGTAAACGGTTTGAAGGCATAGACCCACCCATACAAGGTGTATGGATTGTAGGGGAGGATGCGGGAGGGGAGATGAGTTTCAGGTACATGAAGTGCATAGAATGTAAAGAAGGAGGAGGAGGAGGAGGGGGAGGAGAGGGAAGGAGAGAGAGAGGGAGTGGCTCAGTACAAATGATAATGGCACCATCATGAGTGTTGTGTCATTAAACACAATGGTTGAGCTGTTGTCGATCAATAGCTCTTGTGGGATTCCGAGAGAGGTCCTTGATCGTAACGTAATTCAGAGAGAGAGAGAGAGAGAGAGAGAGAGAGAGAGAGAGAGAGAGAGAGAGATAAACAGGGAAGGTTTCCAGCCAGTCTATAACCATGTACGAGAGAGAGAGAGAGAGAGAGAGAGAGAGGCCAGAGGTAGAGAGATAAACAGAGAAGGGTTCCAGCCAGTCTATAACTATGTACGAGAGAAAGAGAGAGAGAGAGAAAGTGGCTAGAGGTAGAGGGATAAACACATAAGCATTCCAGACAGACTATAATCACGTACAAGAGAGAGAGAGAGAGAGAGAGAGAGAGAGAGAGAGAGAGAGAGAGAGATAGGTGTTCCAGACAGTCTATAATCGCGTACAATAGAGAGAGAGAGAGAGAGAGAGAGAGAGAGAGAGAGAGAGAGAGAGAGGTCTTATTCAGTGGTCGTTCAGGGAAGCAATAGAGAGAAACTGTGATCGAACGAAAGGGACGTCTTGTAATTGTCCGAGGGTCATAAAGTCCATTGAAAGTTTCACAGAACTTTTATTGGGGTTGCTGGGTATCACTGGAGAATAATATATATATATATATATATATATATATATATATATATATATATATATATATATATACATACATACATACATACATACATGCATATATAACTATAGGCTAACGTTAAAGTCACGGGAGTCGACAGTAAATTAGGCGTATGTAAGCTTCGAAGGTTGGGTTATAGGGACAGCAGAGAGTGTTTGTGGGCACAGGAGGATAAGAGGTAGGAATAAAAATAGTCAATGGTGAGAGGAAAGAAGAAACTGGGAGACAAAATGAAGGTAAGTAATGAAAATAGAAAGGAAAAGGTGCTCAAGAACTTTGAGACTAAAAAGATTTTTCTACAGGGAAGTAAGCTAAGTTCAGAGAGGAAGCCTAATAAACAGCTGAATCTCAGATGCTGTTTCAGTTGTTTTTGATTAAGCTGGCCTTATGCCAGCACGGGCTCTTGATCATAGAGCAGCCCGTAAAAGATGTTTCAGAGATGTTATCCGAAGTCGATCAAGTGAGTATTTTGAGAGCTCAATCATTTAACAGTAAATAGGCTTAGTGTGAGCTTACCAGTATTTGGAAGCGATTCTTAAGAACTCTCGAAGCTCATATAAATAAAGACACAAAGAGTTGGAGGGATTACAAGGGAGATGCCACGATACAGCGCCGAAAGTGTTATTGAGTGGCTGACGAGTGTTTGTAAGGTGTTTCTGGATGAAGGAAAGGTTTAGAAGCCATGGATGAGAAGAGTAGTTGTCTCGTTGTATAGAGATGGAGGTGAGAGACACTCCTAATTGCAACACAGATTAGCAGTTTCATACAGGAATTTTTAAAATAAAATATAGTGTAAAACTCATAGTTGTGGTTTCATATTGAAAGATAGCATTGCTATTTTTATGCTGTTTAAAAACCTTGCAGTACACTTTCAGAGTTTTGTATGAGGATAAATTGGTCACATGGAGGCATAACATATATTCTGTTGGCTGAATGAGTGTGGTAGTAGTTTTCATTGTTGCTATGTTTGGTAGTTATAGCCCCTGCCTTGGTAACTGGGTTTTCCACCTTAACGTTAATAGTAATGCTATTGGTCCTGTCATTCGTTAGCCTTCAAATAGATAGATCTATAAGACTAAGGAAATACAATCTTTACAACGGCTCCATCGGGAAGCCTCTCCTACGCTTCAGGGAAGGCAGCAGCACGCAGCGGATCACTTCCAGTGGACCCAATAACCTGCTTATAAAGCGAGAGAGAGAGAGAGAGAGAGAGAGAGAGAGAGAGAGAGAGAGAGAGAGAGAGAGAGAGAGAGCATGTTATCAGTAACAGCCGGCGTTCTTCTCTCTAACACCAGCACCCTCTTCCCCTCGCCCCCTGGACAAAACCCAAATCCCGGCGGATGGAGCCACGGTGTGCAGCTCCTAGCACATGCAACCACGTGATCACCGGCTTCAGTGTAAGAAGTCCTTGTATCAATAGTATCATCTATTATTTATGGTTTCTTATTTGTTACTAGAAGGGTACTAGTAAATATAAAAAAGATATGAGTAGGCCTATCGAATGCAGGTCAGATTATGTTAGGCCTAAAGACCGAGGACAGTGTCTGTTGTAGATGCTTGCACTTTTTTTTTTTTTTTACGAACGTGAAAAGACCTCCCCAGATTTGCGTAAGACCGGGTCATTAGTTGGTCTATATAAAAAACCAATATATCTGCTGAAGACGTTACCAGTAAAAATGTTTATCCGAATTAAGGTTAACTAATTCTAATTCTATACAAAAACAAAATGTCTATAATATAGGTCATTCTAGGTCGTAAGCTAAAATCATTTAAATTTTAGAAAAAGGGAACGGTTTAGAAAAGATGTGGATAGGCCTAAGCTCATCTCAGTTGTATTATTTTAGATTACATCTGTTACTCAAAATCAGTAAGGAAAAAACAGGAAGTTTAATCGAAGGCTTGAGTAGGCACACCCAAATTTAGGACAGGTTTTCTCAACTCATAAAGTGCACATCATTTACATACTCTGATTCTAGCTAATGACAATTATGCTAATTACAACCACTAACACATAATCTTTCTCAAAATCGTCTGACTCCTTCTATTCTGGAATGGTGAATCGAAGCACTGCATCCCAGCAACTAATCGAAGGGAGAGAGAGAGAGAGAGAGAGAGAGAGAGAGAGAGAGAGAGAGAGAGAGAGAGAGAGAGAGAGATGATGATGATGATTTGCTCATAGAATGGTCTCTTGTCCCGAAATGTCTAAAATCACTTTAGAAATTTTATTTGGGCACCGTGCAAAAATGTCTTTAAAATCTCTAAAGCAAACTTCAAGAAAACAGAAATCTATATTTCAGTTAAAAGACAAATCAGGAATAAAATTAAAATAAATGGTAAATAAAATAAAGGCCTCTAGTAAGCTCTAAACTGCGTTGCATATCACAAAATTTAAATAAACTTTATTTTTACTTTTACTCTCGTGTTTTACCGGTTATTCTTGTCACATTGTGTTGTTGTCCAGGCAATCTGTTTACGACTCAACAACAGGTAATAGTAAAAAAAGGCATAAAAAACAAAAGATAGTATAGGTCTAATCTACCGCCAGGAGAACTCGAGGTTTACGATCTATCTCTTTTATGCACCTGCAGCAGGACGACGACGCCCACCGGTGATCTTACAGTAATCCCCCACGTTTCATAACCTGGGGTCCTCTTCCCATCACCTGCCGGCAATCCGAGTTTGTTTTTTATTTATTTTTTTCTCCCTTTTTATTTACAGTTTTGCTTGACGTCGCGACAATAGCATCATCACCAACTCTACGGTACGTCAAAGCTTTTGGTCAACAGCTCCTGGAATGCGGAAGTAGCTGAACGTCAAAGCCATTGGACTCAGCTTGAAGCCTGAAAATGAGACGCTGAAGCTTTGCATGCGAAGATTAGTGGACAATAAAGAAAGAAGAGAAGGCATGTAGAGACACAGAACACAGACTCCAGACAGGCAGTAGTAAACATAAGAGTTCTTGCAGTCGGTGGGCGTGGCAACACTGGCATCCTATTGATCCTCCCCCTCTTGCGGCGTTGCCACTTCACTCTTTCTTCCACCCTCACTCCGCGCATTTGCATTCGGGTGTATTTTATTCTTTCGTTTTCTTTCTCTCTATTTTCTCTCTTTTTTTTAAGGAGCGTTGTTTCTATCTGTTTTGTTGCCATGGCTGTTTGGAGACAACAGACTGTAGATAAGCGGTATGCAAATGAATATCTGCAATTCATCTCGGCGGTTAAAGACAAAAAAAAAAAAAGACAGTTCTTCCTTGGTATTGTAGACCAAGAGAAACTACGAAGTATTGACGAATACGAATGACTCAGAGCCGAAGAACGATAGACGATAAGTAAATCAGCGCAAGGCTGGCATGTAGATCTATACAAGGGCGTCATTAGGGTACACAAAAGACGAGCATACACGCATTCTTTAGTTGTGGGTGGCGGTTTTATTCCTGCTGGGGATGAGGAACGGTTGGGAGTGGAGGAAAGGTAGAAAATACCTGGCGCTGGGTTTCCCCTCGCCCTCTTGCTGCTGCCTCCACCCACACCTGGTACCTTTCCAGATCTCTCTCTCTCTCTCGTGATGTATTAGGATGAATACTAGCTCAGAATTATTTTAATGCACCAACACAAGTAGCAAGTTCAGATTTTAGTAACGGCAATTTTTAAATTAAGATATTCGTTTGGATTCCGGGTAACCAGGATGACATGAAAAACAAATGGGTTGTCTTTCCCTTCACTTAACAACTAATTGTCTCGTCTCCCTTCACTTAACAATGCGTCCGTTTCCATTCATTTAGCAACAAATTGGCATGTCTCCCTTCACTTAACAACACATTGGGTCTGTTTCCCTTCACTTACCAACTAATTATTATTGTCTCCCTTCACTTAAAAACACATGGAGTCTGTTTCCCTTCATTTACCAACTAATTATTATTGTCTCTCTTCACTAACAACACACTGAGTCTGTTTCACTTCACTTACCAACTAACTGGATCGTGTTTTCCTTCATTTACCAACCAACTGTCATGTCTCTCTTCACTTAACAACACGCTGAGTCTGCTTTCCTTCACCTACCAACTAATTGTCATGTTTCCTCTCACCTAACATGTCTCCCTTCACGTAACAACACGGTGAGTTGTTTCCTTTCACTCAACTACTGGGTCGTGTTTCCATTCACTGGGTCGTAATGACGACTGTCATGCATTTTTTCTCATAGCAACTAATGGAGAATTCATGGGAAAAGAAAATGGTTTATTGAAATCCCCCAAAACGCATGAATTTATCGTAGAACGATGTTCCGATTGTGTTAAGAACCCGGGAGTATCCATCGAAGCCTACATTGTCATGGTAAAAGAAGAAGAAAAAATCCCAATCTGTAGAATTACCTGAATAACAATAAAGAATTTCTTTTGTATGGCCATTTCAGATATGAATAAACTAATCACGAATGGAGTTAAGGAATATAAATGGTTTCACAAATAAGATAAAAAAAAAGATTACGATTATACAAGTAACTCTGAGTATGACGACCACATAGGCCTAACACCTGGTTTTGTGGAAATTCGTCCATCCTTCGCCATACTTTTTACAATTTCTTTTAATATTACTGCTCATCTCCCGTTTTCATTTACATTCTCCATTCAAACATTTGCTGTTGTAAGCCGTCTTTTATTGAAAAGAACAGTTCCTTGTTCTGCTCTTCTCTGCCTGTCCTCTGTTGAATCTGGAAAGGACGTTAAATGTCCTCATTTTAAAAGTTTCTAAAAAAAAACCATTATCTGTATAATTTATGCATAATGACGATACAAATCTACATTTCTAAGAACTATTTTGTAGATTATTTTGCACATTTGCTTATATCATAACTGGTTAATCAATTTTTTTTGTTGAATCTGGTAAAGAACGTGAAATGTCCTTTATTTTGAACATTTCCTAAAAGAACCACTTTCGGTATTATTTATCCATAATGATAAAGATATAAATCTATATTTTTAGGATTAAATATTTTATAGACCATTTTGCATATTTGCTTTTAAATTAATATCGTACTAGGTTAACCATCTGCACAAAACGGAACTAAGTTACTGTTTAAGCGACGTTTCACTTCACTAAGTTCAGACTTCAGTCATTGGGTCAGTCTCGTTTCGACACCCCTTAGTAAAGTGCACTTTCTCGTTGTGATCACAGTGACGTATTCCAAGTCAGTGTTTGTGAATTGTTACTTGGGATTAACTGAAATGTTATGTCATTGCGTAGTCGGAAACGGACTAAACTAAACCCTTAACCTGTGTTAGATTTCTAGCCCATGATTCCTAAAGTGTAGGCCTAGGCCACCTTGGTAACGAGGTTGGTAAGGTGGAGTGTCCTTGGAAAATACACTAAACCGGACGTGGCTTGCAGTTCACGTAAAGTATTAGTCGTAGTTGCCGGATATTATTATGGATAATAATATAATTGGTTCTGTGCAGCATACACATTGTAAATCTCAGAGCTAAACCTTTGAACCCTAAATTCTAGGGTTTGATCAGTATGTACCTGGAGGTACTTTACGCCTAGGTGCTATTTATAACGATGTGTTGATGTTCATCATTATTTAATTTTTATTACTCTTCTCGTTGATAAAAGTTTAAAAAAAGGCAATTACCAATTTTTTCCAATGACAGAGCTCTTTGTGGAAATATTGTGCTCATAGAAGCAAAGTGCATTTTTTGCGTATTGAAACTTGGATAAACCTATATGTGTGCTGTAGCATTCACACGACTTAAAATTTCAGTCTCTCTTGAACATGAAATCAGAGAACCATCTGACAATTCTTTAATTGATGACTTTATCATGAACACAAATTTGCGTTAGAAAATATCTTAATAGTTTCGGAAATGGCTCAAACGTAATATGCAGTTCGACCCGATTTCGCCTGCACACTGGATTCAAATCTTGACCTTGATTCACAAGGAACTGCAAAGACATCTCTTGGTTTTAACATGTCCAGGGCAATTGTAAAAAGACTTCTTTAGCTAGATTTTCACTAGATAAGGCTGTTGAAACAGAAGTGTAACAAGATTTATTTTACACGGCTGTTGGTTCTGAGTTCTGAGCTCTCGATGAAGACAGTTTTGCCTATATTTATATTGTTACGTCAAGATACAATGCTACCTTCGAGATGCCGTCCAGTGTAAAAGATTGTTACGTCAAGATAAAATGCTACCTTCGAGATGCCGTCCAGTGTAAAATAAAAGTGGAATTGTGCTCGGACAGTGAATATAATACAGCAATATGGAAGGTTCCCCTATCAAATGAATGTGTCATTAAATGAATACCTTAATAACGAAAAGAAAGCGAGTGCTATAAAAGAAATTTCCGGTTACTAAAAATTCTCGAGTCTGAAATCACAAGCAGGTGGCACAACCAATGTTGTCATACTAACTGTGCAGTAAAGTAATAGGCCTAAAAGCAAGCGGGAATTCATTGACGCTCTATACTTCATGATTGGATGTACTAAAACGAAACCACCAGTGCAATCATGGTAAGTAAAACATTGTTTTAATCATCTGTATTCGATCACACATATTCTACATATGACCTTAAAATTATTTATATATTAAGATGCAAGCAACCTGTCGGCATTTTCGAAAGTTTAAGAAAAATTAATATTAGAGAATGGTAATTTTTACATTGAAAAAAAGTAAATGTTCTAGAAAATATAATGCCCAAGTGTTTATATATCTATATATTATGTATATATATATATATATATATATATATATATATATATATATATATATATATATATATATATATGTCTGTGTGTGTGTGTACATATAATGCTTTCTTGTTTAGGCTGTCTGTTTACTGACACCAATTTTTTCTGCTTGGAAACCCATGGCAGAAAAAATTATGCCGGGTTTCAAAAAGGATATGGGGTTATTAGCTTAAAAATATATTTTTAATAAATGAAACATTCATGTTTCTAGTTACTTAACAGCAAAGTATTTATAATGAAAAACTTTATTGCATTTTCTGCTTTGGTTAGTTTGTTCACTCCCATAAATTATAACTTACAATATATTGTAATTCTGTAAATGGGTTTAATATAAATTAAAATGTCAAATGTAGACAATAAGTAATCAGAATCACGTTTATTTAGGCTATCTCAGATGTTTCGTAAAATCTTGCTAATTGATTTATCAAAAGCAAAATCACGATTTACGCCCTTACGCGATATTCTGTGCAGTTCACCACTTGCTTTTCTCATGACGCCAAGCACAGTCAGTTTGCCTTGAGACGTGATTGCGCGCTCTTCATGGATGAATTTTTTTATATATGTTGTTGTTTCGTATAAGAGAAAGCTAAATGAGTCTGGTCTGGGAAGATTATTTGATACGGGTCGTTGTGGCAAACTTGTCAGGCCGAGTAGTTGTGTTTGACGTAAGCTTGGAAATGCTTCAGATTCCCTTATAGGTTAATATCAGCACCACTTACGTAGCCCACTCTTCATCCAAGTCTTTACTGTACTGTACATCAGGATAAATCGTTGTTGAAATAGTTTCTCTTGAAACGCAGTGGTAATGGAATATTTGCATTATAAATACGGCTGGATCTCAGGAGCGTCGTTATTGTAGCCAGCGAGGAAGAGTTAATATTTATTTTTTTATTCTTTTTTTTCATTTAGGGTCTCGGTCCGCCGACCGTATATTCAGTGAATTGAGGGCTGCAGTACATTGTCTTCACACATAATGTAAGAACAACAATAAGCAGACTGCATTTATGTAGCGAAAAAATAAAACTCACATTTGACACATCTCGAAAACATCCTGCATTTACATTAATTTTTTCTGACCTGAAATCTGAACTCACAGAGCAATCGGGTCTCTCATGTTAAACTACCCAGCGTAATAAAATTTTCATTGCATTTGGGGAAAATTATTCCTTGAAAAAAACAAAATTTGTTTCCCGAACGTTTTTCTTGGTAGAATCATCAGTTAGTTGTTCACGAAAAATGGCTTTTCTGACACCTCGCTTGATGTTTATGACCCTAGGCCAATGAGCGAATGCGTATTTTAAGATCAGTGACAGTTGAATGGTTTGTTATGATGGTTCCATATTGCTCAGTTCCCTTAACAAATTTATGGACTTGGTATTAAACCTTTTGATTCATCTTATATGCAGTTTGCCGACTTACTTTATAGCACACTCCTCTGTATAATTTCCAATAGTAGAATAGAATATTGAGTTTTGGCCAAAGGACAAGCACTGGGACTTATGAGATCATTCAGTGCTGAAAAGGAAATTGTGAGTAAAAAGGTTTGAAAGGTGTAACTGGAGGAAAACCTTGCAGTTGCACCATGAAACAATTGTTAGGAAAGGGTGGATAGCTAGATGGAAGAAATAGAATATGAATGGAGGTACAGTAACAGTGATGAAAGAGGTTGCAGCTAGATGCCGAAGGGATGCTGCAAAGAACCTAAGTAATGCCCACAGTGCACTGCGTGATGTGCACTGATAGCACTTCCCCCCCATGGGGAAGTTTTAGTAGTATCCTGTTTGTATCTTTTGCAACTGGCTGGTGTCTTGCAACTCGTGCATTAGGTTTCATGGCCTGCACCTGTGCATTTTATTTTATTTTTCACACTAGGCCTATACTCTCTACATATCTGCAAAACTTGTAATCGATCTTCAATTAGCCTAACTCTGATTAGTCAATTTTTCTGGAGCCCTAAATGTAACGAAATTGCATTTTTTAATTATATAGCTATATTTTACAGGATACTAGGCGTATAAAAGTTTGTGCAATCCGGTAAGTTCTAATAGAGAATACTGTACTTGCAGATTGCTTGTCACATGCACTTCCTATGACTTTGTATTGCATAAGTTCAAGTCATCTTTAGCCTTCATGTATCCAAGTTTCATTGTTGTTTATTGTTGGCTAAATATTATATATAGTAATATATATATATATATATATATATATATATATATATATATATATATATATATATATATATGTATATATATATATATATATATATATATATATATATATATATATATATATATATATATATATATATATATATATATATATATATATATATATATATATATATATATATATAGAGGCAGTCCCCAGTTTACGACGGGAGTTCCGCTTTTACACCGTGTCGTAAACCGAAAATCGTTATAAACTGAAAAATCGTCAAAAATTCTGAAAAAATCTTACTTTTAATGCTTTGGGTGTACTGAAAACGATGTAAACGACATTTTTATTGAGTTTTTCATCAAAAAAACCTCCAAATTTTGATTATTCTGCCGTTTTAGAGCCATATTTCTTCCATCGGATCAGCATACGATGCGTCGTAACCCTGGAACATGTCGTAACCCCAGGAAATAATTTCTGATGAATATATTTGAAAAGCGTTGTAACCTCGAACGTCAGAAGCCGGACCCGTCAGTAAACCGGGACTGCCTGTGTGTGTGTATATATATATATATATATATATATATATATATATATATATATATATATATATATATATATATATATATATCTATATATATATATGTACTGTATATATGTGTATATATGCATATACATATATATACAGTAGAGCCCCAGTCCTGAACGCTAATCCATTCCAGAAGCGTCGAGATTCGATTTAGTCGAATTCTGAATCAATTTCTCCCATAAGAAATAACTGAAAATGGATTAATCCATTTCTGACCACCAGTCATTACCCCAACCTTGCCTTTTTATACAAAACTTTACATAAATTACAAGTAATTAAGTTCAGAGTTAAATAACTTACTGTATCAGAAGCACTTTTTACAATTTTAAATGCATACTGTATAAAAAAAATTGGCCTACGACCAATGCGACCGTATTACCGATGGTAGACCAAGCGCCATAGGCTAGGCTAGGTAGATTATAGCCACTACCAGAATATACTGTAATGGGTACACGCAAAAACTGTTGTTAATAATATTATTGAAAAACAAGCCTGATTATTACAGTAAATTAATAATACAGTATTTATAAGCTGAATTACTGTGTCTGTTATCATAAAATTAAGAAAAATGTAGTAAGTTTCGCCGGCACTTGGCAGTTTGTGGCATGAGCTGATGTAAACAAACCAAAGCGCCAACCTGGTGGCATATCAAGGTACTAATTACATAAACGTTGATTACGTTCAGTATTTATGGTAAATTTCATACAGTCTACTGGAATAGTGTACAGAATCACTAAACATCTTTCAATAAATATTATGATACCCTAACATATTGGGACCCATGATTGGATGAAAATTCAGTGCAGAAAGCCAAAAAAAATTATGATATACCTGTACAAGCGTGTACTTCTCCAAACAACAACAGCAGCAGCGTGTGTGGGCTTTAAACGCTTTTAAATACACGTGGGAAGAACGCCAACTAGCGGCGGCCGACAGAAGCTACTTTTTTTTTTTTTTTTTACAAACATCATATGATTCATCGGGTCAGATTCTGGTTTGTTGTTCGAGCTCCGCTGCAAAATTTACTCAACATTTCGCGTCGAAATCCGATTTTGTTGAGTTCTGGTACGGTCGAGAACCGGGCTTCTACTGTATATACATGTTCATTATATATATAAATAATATATATATATATATATATATATATATATATATATATATATATATATATATATATATATATATATATATATATATATATATATAATAGTTGCTTCACAAGTATATAAGCTAATATACATACAGCTGCACCTCGGTATTCGTGGGGGATGCATACCACTACCCCCCGCGAATAGCTAAAATCTGCGAATACTTAAAACCCCTCGAAAAAAACACAACTGCCTATTTTGATAGTTCAAAAAACCGTAAAAAATGCTTACACTTGAATATTTTAATAGTTTTAGCAGAAAATGTTCATTCAGTCACAAAACTCTGAAAATTCAGTAATTTGTTAATATTTCTCTGTGAAAAATACCACGAATAGGCAAATTTTCTGCGAACAATGTGTATATAGGCTATGTTCCAAAGAGAAATCCACGAATAGGCGAGTCCACAAATCCGGAACTGCGAATAGGCAGGGCAAATTTTCATTTTTGTATGGGGTAACAATTTGAAGGATATAGGTCTATGTTCCAAAGAGAAATCCAGCGTTCGAACGTGTGAGATGTTTGTTATGTTTTTAGAAATAGTGGCTTTGTTTTGTGTGTGTATTTAGTCTGTAACATCCATTTGCTTTTTAAGCAAACCGAGTCCACAAATCCGGATAGAACTCTCTGATCAGCCGGCTTGCAGGGATTGAACTGCGCCACAGACCTCTATGAAGTCGAGGCAGGTCGACTGTATACACTATAAATATATATATATATATATATATATATATATATATATATATATATATATATATATATATATATATATATATATATATATATAATATATTCTTTATAATCTATTCTTTCCATCCTCCAAGATAGTTATGTTCATTTATTATTTCATTCTTTACTGGTAATTTAATGTTCTTCTTCTTCTTCCTCTTGCCTTCGACTTGGTGCCAGTTGTGCATTTCTTAAGGAGTTCCATGTTGTGACAGTAAATTATGGAAGTTTGTCCTGTAGTAGGAGTGTCAACAAATAATAAAGATTCAATTTCAGTATTTCATAGCAGTTACACCTGGGAGTGATTTATCTGTCACTATACTGATTAGCTTGGGCACAGAGGCAGTTCTTTGACTTAGCATATCCTCATTCTCATGCGTTCTGTTATTCATGAGGGGCTATTAATGGGGAGAGAGAGAGAGAGAGAGAGAGAGAGAGAGAGAGAGAGAGAGAGAGAGAGAGAGAGAGAGAGAGAGAGAGAGAGAGATATATTTTATTAATTCATCCAAAATTTTTTAACATTGCACCAACTAAATTTTTCTTTGTTGTTAAGCAGACATTGCTATTGTACCCTCATGTAAACCTTAAAAGCTAATTTAGTAGAATAGCAGTGTTTTTTGGGGGTGGGGGGGGAAGCCAAAACATGACTGAATGCAAAACAGAGTGGTCACATGTTCCCTGAAAATCATACATACTTCTAGTAGACTAAATCATATCTTCTCCATTGTTATTATGTAATGACATATCTGGTAATAAGTAGGAGTAGAAGGATTTGAGAGAACAAATTTAGTTTTTCTCTTTTTATTCTTTTATTTCAAGACATTCAAAAAATTTGAGGATGACATTCAATCAAGGCAGAACATAATTCAAAGCTATAAAAGATAGACAGGGAAATTAAGGGACACAGATTCAATTTTTTCCCAATTTTTTTTTTTGTGCCTATTTCCCTACACAGTTGAATTTGCCAGTGATACTGTATAATGACCAACAGATTTAAATCAGCTCAGATAGTTCAGAATTCATTATGGTACATACAAACTTTAGTTCAAAATGACCTGCCATTCATTCCCCCTACCTTTTTTTTTTTTCCAAAATGCCAATTTCTAAAAAAAACTAAATTCCCTTTTTTTCACCCCTGCCATGATTATAAATTTTAAAAATCATTTAATGACTTGAAGTATACAGTATACTGTAAGTTATTATAGCATAATATAAGTTATCAGTAAATCACTGAAATTTCAGTGTTCAAGTCAGTTTACTGTATAGTTTACATCCAGAACCTCACAGGTCACATGACCAAAGTCAGTGCCGTGGTGCACTGCCCACTAAGGCATTGAACAGCAACCAGATAAATATAAAAATGAGAAAATGCCCTGTATGGGTGTTGCATTTACCATGAATGCATTCTAATGAAAATCTGAACCTTACAAATTTGGTATCAGCCGGAATTGGATGGCATTAAGTGCTATGTGTCCAGCAAAGCAGATATGGTATAATCACTCTAAAGCACTGCAGGACCTGGAAGGATTTCAATTCTTTACTTGCTAAACATGTAAAAATAGAGCTTCCAAAACTGTGTGAAGAGTTGCAGCTTTTAGAGGCTCACAAACTATCTTGGTAAACTGGATTTTGAGGTTACCTCATCATAAAAAGTGTAAACTACCCAAACTATGTGACCTAGATGATCTTTGATGATTAGTGACCACTGTGATGAATATACAGTACAATGAAAACCACTGTTAACTTATCTACCACTTTCCAGTGAGAGAGATTCTAACGGAGACACCTATGATTAGTATATTAGCTGCATTGATGGCTAGCAGCAAGAGAACACCGTGAGATCTGATAGTCTTATCATCCTGCATTCTTGAAAGACTGGAAAAGACTGGTTAAGAGTTACAGGCTGAAATTAATGAAAATAGAAGGACTTTATGACATACACTGTTTTGGGGAATTATAAATTTTGTTTCTAAAAGATATCAAGGAAAGCTAATTACCTTAGATAGGCGTATTTCTTAAAATACTGAAATTCGTGAATAGGACACAAACAGCACTGGGGAACTTGATGTACCTTTGCTGCTAGCCATCACAGTTTGGCAGTGGTTGTCAGTTGTAAGTGATGGGAGACTGAGGCATGATAGCACTCTCAATTATTCACATCCTATGAAAGGCTTCTGTACCAGTATTTTGCTCATACAATATATTGGCTGCCCAACAAAAATTCAATGTACTGTAACTTTAAATTAGAACACTGTGAAAACAACAAAACTTATTCAGCAGATGAAGAAGTCCTCATCCGTCAAAATTCATTTAAATGAAACATAGGAACCCTTTGTGATCATTGGATAATTATTAAGTGTTTATGTTCACTAGTATTCTCAGCTATTTTTACACAGTCAGTAACTACTCATCGGATGCAGTCGAAGAAAGCCATGAACAACATGGCAGTCACAAGATTTTTCTCTGCATGTTTATTGAAAAACTGACCAATACCTGATATTAATGTTATCCCTTGAAAATTCATGCAATGAAGTCAATCATGACTTTGTAAAAGATTTTTTAAAATTTGCACTTGGGAGTTAATTTTGAAGAGCATTTTCAGACAAAGCCAGTCAGGTTCTAACCTGATTCATTGAAGGCTTCGAAATATATCCCAGTTTCTCAGTCTTACAACTAGACTAAAATCATCAGCTGCATTTTATTCTCAACAAACTAAGACTAAAGTAAAATCTTGTAAAAACTTTACTCACAGTTTATATTAACCACACTGACAATGACGCCTTATTTTTTCTAGAGAGGGATTGCAAGTGTAGAGAGTACAAATAAACAGAATTGGGCTAAGATCTGCATCGAGAACTAACGTATCATGTTATGGCACTAATCTCAAACACATACACATTGCTTATCCACTGTCAGTTGCTGCACTATACAGAATTTTCCAGCAGTTCAAAGAATTGTATAGTACTAGCATGGTAAGTGTACTACTGTGCTCAGGTATCTAAATTCATTAATAATGAGACTACCATAGCAATCAAGTCGTATTGGTTTGTCCTATGCTACATCTTGTTTCTGCTGTACGATTGTAATGAGCCTAAAGAAATGTCCAAACTAACATTATGTTGCTTACATTCCCATATAACACAAACTATGGCAACTTGAGTGGAGGATTAATGTCCCAGCTTTGTAAAGAAATAAATCTTTACTGGAACTTAAACCAGACCTTAGGTGGTCTCGTGTGAGTGGCAATGTGTCACAATAAGACCCAAGATGCCATCATAGTTAAAAAAAAATAAATGTGATAGCCTAAGTATGAGCAATATTCTGGAACACAAGATGAAATGGTGTTACCTAACTTCATGCAATGTCTCGACCTACGTGATTTATGAGGCATCTTCTCTAAGTGTCCAAATGGTCATGTCTCTTGATGGGAAATACACCGTGTAGAGGTGAACAATGAGCTGCCTATTTATATCTTAACAGGAATTTGGACAAACATGTGGAATGTAGAATGACATTCATTAATGGCTGAACACGAATGTTTACTGAAATGACTGAGATGACTGAAGTGAAGATGCACAGCTCAAATACTGGGATGCCTATAGCAGAGAAAAAGACAGCACAGCCAATGTACTGTAAATGGAAGCATAATTATGACAGTATACTCCATACCACTTTATTCCATAGCAGAGTTGGCAGAATTTCAGTTTGGAGATATATATGGAAATGTCATTTTTACCACTTGACTCTATTTTGGTTCGGTGAAGTCCTGTTAATATTGTCATTCCAGATTTTCTTTCTGTCTAAGCTGGATGAGAATCTAAAATTTAATGAACAGTATAGTTCTTGTTCAAAGAGCAAATCAAAATCAAAACAAATTCCTTCTGTTAATTTAACTAACAAAGCTAAGCCATAATATTCTCTAGATAACATTTCCTGTTAATCAAAATGGGAGACTTGTCTTAATGATCATCTCATATCTCCTAGAATAGACGTAACATTTAACCATCATGATCTTGGGACCTGTTTTTCTGAAAGAACAGTGATACATAGCTAAGATCAAGGTGAAAGTCAATAATGAGGTGTCCAGATTAAACTCCCCTACCTAACTGAATGAGACCTGTATGATAAAATGGACCTCAGATGACCAACTGAAGACAGTTTCATTTCTGAGAACCCTCCTTTAAGATTGTTCTATAGGTCTTTGGGGGTAAAAGAAACGGATACAATCCTGGAAATGAAAACAACATTGTCTGCAAGTGAGAGTGATCAGGAAGTAACGGAATTCAAAGCGAACAATGATTGAGAAAGCTTACTGGCACTGTATTAAAAGAAAAAGTTTAATAATGTGATATAACATGAAATTTTCTTAACAAACCTCTGACAGAAACTCAAGTGACAAAAATCAATGTACTGTACAGTACTAGAACTGAGCCTGTTCATTATAGTTTGACAAAAGAATACCTGTCAACATGGCCAGCTGTCTGTGTGCACATCAATGGCATGGCTAATGTAAATAAAAAATAAGTTACAGATAATCAAAGTTTCTAAATGATATATCCAAAAGTACTCTATATATGTACATATATGTACAAAAAAATTATATACATACATAAATACTGATACTGTCATAATATAAAACAGCACACAAAAAAGATTACTTCCATTCATAATACAGTATTAGAATACATTTAAGGCAGTAATATAATATTTATTAAATTTCATGTTGATGCCATTAGTATTGTGTAACTACTATTTCAGGAAAATGCAATTGCCACTAAATACGTACAGATGTTCACAGTCAACAGTGTTCAAGCAACTACGTGTAACATCAGAGTAACCAAAATCAGGACAGCTCAAAAAATTCACTTAGTTTTAAATTGGCAATGTAACCAATATCAGTAAGGAAAGTAAACCATCAAATTGATAAGGGGGGAAAAGTAGAGGGCTGAATTAATATTGCCCTTGTTTTTTATGCAAGATACCCAGCCTTATGAGAATTAAGTACAGTATTTCGATTTGGTAGTCTAGATAAAACACCCAAGATTATTAAGTTAGGAATTTTCCCAAAAACCACAAAGCAAGTAGCTGACCAAGATGAGTTTTTCACCCCCTGCTTCACTCCTAATTTCAACTGTAATCGTGGTTACAGATATAAATGTTAATTACAAGACTGTCCACTTGCAGTAAAACACCCCTTAAAAATATGTGGTGTGCTAATGTTTCAGTTACAGAATGGGAAACACAAATCACTGCAAAGATATGTTTCAAATTTAAATCATACTGCCACAGGTCAAGGGTTCTGGTAAAATTTTCAGTTATTCTTTAAACCCGTAATTAATGAGAAAATGTTCTTTCAACACCATGATTAGGGCACAAGTGTCCTTTCACTTTTTCTCTTAAATGGACTATTATGTGCTTCTGGGCATGTAATAGTACTTCGGGTAAATGGATTTTAGGGTCAGAGCCTTCGTTCTTGGGCCAGCAGGCTACTGGGAGTCAGGTTTCCTTAGGAAAAGTTTCCAGCATACTTTATCTTTCCATTTACCAAAAAATGTATACAATACTTCTAACAGTTTCACTGGAATTGTAAAATAACTTCTTTAATCAACTGTCAACAGTGGGAACCAACTTTAACTAAACTAGCTTTGAAATGAAAGATATTAGCTGAAACCTCCAGGTATGCGATTAAGTTTGATAATTTAGGTTGAAGACCAAAATAATTTTTTGATAAAGGGATAATCAAACTTAACACAAGAAAAGTCAGATAGTCAATTGAATTAACCCAGTTCATTAACTTGGGCAAAGTTCTTAGAATGTTACACTCATTTCTACTAAAATGAATAAAACCTAAACTTCTGCCAGATGTAGGTGATTTAAATATAGGTACTTGAGAAGTTGCGAAATAAGCAAACTTACTGTCAACACATCATTTTACATGTTAACTTGGGTACACAAATTAATATCTCTGTAAGAATTAGAGTTAACATTGAAATACATTTTAAATACTGTACCTGTAATTAAGATTCAGCTTGGAGCAAGAAACAATCTTCCTTTGTGGACAGTTTTACTTCCTTCACAATATTCTGTACAAAAACACTTGAATGTCTAGAACATACCTCTTAATATAAAAGAAGTTTTCTTTCATGTCTGGTTTACAGTTCTTGGCAACAGCATATTCTAGCCTCCGTCAAGCACCATCCTCTACTAGATTGTTTGTCTGGTACAAATGAGATTTAATCTGACAACTTGTCATTGTCCTGACTAGTCCTGTATTCACGTCTGAGCAGAAACACATTGATTTAACTTTTGCATTGCACTTTGAACATAAAAGTCCTCAAAATATCAGCATGTAAATACCAGTGCTTTAACAAACAGGCTTGCTTACACCAAACTGTACATCTACAGTATACATGGAGATTAATTTAACATCAATAAGGTTGTGACCATGTGACTGACAGTGGTCCAGGATCATGACCAAGACAAGGGAAACTCAACTCAACATGTACAGTACCTTAATTAAAGTTCAGAAACATGTTTTTCCATAATCCTAATGACAATCCATAATCCTAATGGCAATTGAGACATTAAGGTGGTTTCTTTCAGGAATAGAAATTTAGAAGCTATCAGTTGGGCAGGCAGGACTCTTCAGTAAGGATTAAGGTGGCCTAGATTTTTCACTCTCCGGTATTTTGTTTTATAGATATGAACTTCACTTTTGCTTATGCCTTCAGTGACTAGTCAGGGTGGACAGAACCACAAGCTGAAGAGCTTCTTGAAAGAAGCAATGCTTTATAAAACAGGCGAGACGAACCAACTAAAATCTCTCGCAGCAGTGATGGGAGATCAGTACAACCCGTAAAAATACGGTTTTTAACAACAAATTTTTATATAAAATTTATCAAAAATTATGAGCGTTCTTGGCCAAATTATGAACCACAATCTCTTTTGCTTTCACTTAAATTGGATAGTAACTTGGGAAAGTGAATTCTAATTCTAATGCAGCTCTTCAGATACCATTTCCAACTAACTGATGATCCCTGACATCTTGGTATATATAAAGTAATTTTGATTTATGATCTGTTCTTGAAATGATTCTCTTGTAAACCTCACAGTTGTGTGTAGATAAGTCAGTAGCAAGCTGTGGTAATCCATTGGAACACAGACAATGCAGAAACTTTATTTCCTGACTGTTGAACACCATGGGTGCATGTTGGCTGTTTTGTAGGTATCTATGCATACAGTACAAGGTCCAAGAGAAATGAAGTTATGACAATAACTAGAGCTATACAATCACTGACCAAAACATGACGACTGGCTCAAGTGAGAATGGATTCACACCGAGGCCCTGGGACAACTGCTGTCCTTTTTGACATCAATCACTTTTGTGTTGACCTCCTCCTCAGCTATATCAACTTCAATAAATTCTCCTCTAAGAAATCTGTGGTAACTTGTGGTTGTAGTATTTCCTAATAAGGGCCTGGGCTAATGCCATGAAAGATGGTATTAGTAGGATCAAGGTGTATGCCACTGGTCATGGGAGCTGTCCTTGTTCAGAATGACCTAGCCTGAGAGCACCAACCTGGTTTGATACTCTGGGAGACCAGCCAATCTACATACTAAGCAATCAGTTGGCAGAACTGATCACTTAAGAGGGCACAGCAGGTCTCAGGACAAGGCACCCTCTCCCTTGCTGACTGCAAAAATGACACTGCCAAACCTATAATAAATACTCACGCAGTGAAGGAAAAAGTTATCAGGCTACACATAACAAACCAGTTTAGTGACCTTGGTTGCACAAAAATATACAAATACTGAAACAAATGCTTCTCCACAATGTGAAGATTTATAAGCACTCATCATTCTAATGATAAATACATAGTACCCAAAATAAAAGACCAGCACTCTGTAGTAACACAACCACAGGAAATGAATGGGATTTCAAAAATAGGGCATGTCAGTGACAAGCAGCCAGAACACATTTCCTACCTACTTATTTTTCAACCAGCTATTACAGTGTATGTTGTCCACCCTAAATAAGTATTAAAACATAAGTAAAGGGTTTGAAGTTTAATTCTGATGTATAGTAACTTTATATAAAGTTACAAAGAGTGAAATTATTTCATGATTCTTTGAATAAATAATACCTCCAGTCTTTGGTAGTTAAAGGTGTATATATATCCTTAGACCCCCTTCTGGAAAGTAAAGATCCAGCTGCTTCATTACTTCACCTCAATATACAGTATATATCATGTTTTACAGTCTGTTGCTGTGACACAATTTGCATGTTTTTTTTTTCAGTGTTTCTGTTCCCATAATTATGAAAGACACCTTTACCATCTCCAGAACATCTAAAGGTATATAAATAAGTAACAAAGCCGGACAAGTAGCATGTCTGATGCCATTAATGTCAGCTGTTTGGCCTTAATCACATTCAGAAAAAAGTATTGGCAGCACTCCAAATTCTCATGGATTTGTGTTCTGCTTGATGGCCAGCTTTGAGGACTTGATTGCTCGTAATCAAGAGAGATGGATTGTTCACCTCTTACACAAGCAGGAGGTTCAACATCAGGCTTCATAAAACGAGATCTGATGAATTATTAAAGTATGGCTGCTGGAGTTTAATGGCAGTTGTGGACCACTTTTTACTTTTCCCAAAGGTCAAATATCCCACTAATAAAATTTTTTCTTACAATTTGAAAACTTTTCCTTGAAGACTCTGTTGCCAGATAGTACTTCTTTTGTACCCTATGGCATAACCAATTCAACAATAAAAACCAACAAGATTAACAATCATCCCTATTAGCAAGTAAAGTGCACTGGATTATGCCATTATACAATGCTATTTAATACAAATCAAAGATAAAAGGAGGCCTATGTTTGAATAAATGAAAGTGAGTAAGCTCTTGAGCTTTGGAGAGGTTCTTATCAGTGTCTCTTTGTGACTTAATCACAGGCATTATCTTTTTGATCACAAGGGCTGATTTCAAATCATTCACATAATTGCTATGTAGACATCAAAGCCCTATGAACAGTCTGGATGAGTGGAAGCAAATCCAATAAGTTTACATGAGCCTATCTGCTTAGGGACTGCTCCGATACACAGTATTCCAAGAGACACACCATATAAAGAAGAACAAAACGAACACTTCCACTGTTAGGCACACATCTGGGAACTGCAGCACCACCAACAATTGTCAGTCATTCCCAAGTGTCTTCGCCCTGTCCACACCTAACATTGCTACTTCCAGCTTGCTTGTAAATTTTGCTCATTAATGCTAATTTTTTTTCTTCCTTTCATTCTACTGTTTGTATGCTTATATTGCCTCTTCTTTTTTTTTTTTTTTTTTTTTTTGCGGGGATGGGGTTTCACTGGTGTTTGTAAGCGTTGGTAGTTATGACATTATTAGTACTGAACAAGTGCTTGATGGAACTGTAGTGGTTTACCTTAGCTAGGTTGTTTGGCAGTGTGTGTGTGCTTTACCTACTCATTGTTAGGTATGTAGAGTTATTATTGTAAGGAAAGTTTCTGTTTCTCTTGTGGATTATTAAAGCTTCGGGTTACATTGTGCTTACTCATATCCTTATATACATTTTTCATAGGAATATGTTATTGTAAAATGATCTGTTGTAACCAATGCTCAAAGGGTATTTGCTAGTGATCCTGGTAAGAAGTGTAAAAGATTTACGGCCCTTTCATAGAAGGATCCAAATTCAGTAATTGCAGAGGACAGAGTAGTGAAATTCCTGGCACTGCTGCAGGAGATCTTGCAAGTGCCTCCAGCAAATATATGTAATCTACTTTGGTTCTGGGCCACTTGCCATCTCTCAAAGAGATGGTACCTCCCAGCTGATGCAAGTTACACTCCATATAATGGCAGCGAATGAGAAGTGTTCTCCTCAGTTAGACCCTAGAGACTTTTCACTTCCCATCCCATTCCTTACAGGGTGTTCCTAGATCCAAGTTGTTGGAAGGACCTTAGAAACCTTGTAGCTGGGGTACCTTTAACTGTTCCACACCCAGGCCTCTAATGCATGCCTGAAGAAAGGGATGGAATGGTTATCTCTCAACAGCATCAGGTCAGTGGTCAAAGGAGGAGAGGGTGCTCCACTGCAATTTCTTAGTGCTGAAAGTTGTCTTCCTTGGCCTCAGGGAATTCTTAAGGCCTTTTGTTCAGAAAAACACAGGGAGTCATGTTGGGCAATTCCACTATTGTAGTTTACCTGTGAAACAAGGGGAGGACCAGATCTCAGGATATGCATCAACTGGCAATACTGTATAGATCTTACCCCATCTCAGTCTCCTTCCTCTTCTTCATAAAGCTACTATTCCTTATTTATGAGCTATTTCTCAGAGGGTACTGTACTTGAAGTAACACTTTATGGGAGGGATTAGTGTATTATCATATTGCTTGGCCAAGACATAAAGGAGATTGTAAACCACGGACCTGTTTACAAGGAACAAGTCCAACTACTATATGAAACCTTGTTAGCCTCAAAAAATTCTTTGTCCGGATCACATTCACCTAGCAGGTTGGCCTGCCAGTGTTCCAATTGTAAAAGTTTGCTACCAGTAAGAGTCCTACCCTCTTACATGGCTGCTCAGGCTCATGTGAACTGATGGGATTTGTTAAATTTTCCTGTTTGTGAGGACAATTAAATTCATTTGTTTTAATACAGACCCATACGTTGTTTGACACGTCCAAACATTACATGGTAATTATTGCCAACCCTTGGTGATGCAGGGGTTTCCAGATGTGTGGGTGAGGGAAAGCGTTCTTCTTCATTATCAGGTGTGTCTCTTGAAGTGCTGATCACTCAGATAGGCTTATGTAAACTGATAGGTTTGTATTAAACCAAAGATTTTGTAGTTTTCACAAAAAAAGTTATATTTTTGATAAAGGAAATTCATATGAAAATGGGCCAACTTGGAAAACTGTTGCAAAGGGGTCACATGAGTTCCAGTTTGTCTAATAGTTACTTGTTAACAAAACCATCTCCTTGGGGATTTGAAATGCCAACTGCTCAAGTAGTAGGCTAACTTGTCCTTCTCTCGGCTGCACAAGACATAAAAGGAGAGGAACCAGATATGAAACTTTAGTTAAGGTTGCATTGGTACCTGCCATGATTCCATGCATATGCAATTGCATATCTTGTCTCTCTCTTTTATGGCTTCAGTTGGCTTACTGCTTACATGGCCAGGGTTCAACCCCCAAGGAGGTGGTAGGCTGGTTTAGATTAAGATGCCTTATGCAAGTAGGCCATGGGACCTTGCCTTAAGGCAAGTATGGTCGTGTGTGAAAGGGATTAGGAGGAATAGTGTGGACTTCTGGACTCTGCCCAACAACAGAGACTACCCATTTCCTGCTTATAATGTTGTCCAATAAGCTTTAAAATTTCTGAATAATAAGTCACATCATTTCTAATTGAGAAGGGGAGTTAGGGCATTTCATCATCCATCCTTTGAGATTTTAGAATAAGCTACAAGACGTCTGTGTCATCTCAGTGTCAGAGAATGTTTGACTGAATATTTTTGGCGGTGCCTGTACAAACAACTAATGACATACTCTGTAAGACACTTATCTGAGCTTTCTGAATACATATTTAAATACAGCATACTGTACCTTAGTTATTTATATCTTTTACCTATGTTGACAGTACTTTGATAGAATCCACCATTGCACAGTTGGTTGGCCACTGCTGTTAGTCGGCTTCCAAATCCACAATGTTAAAGGAAAAATCTTCCCCTTCATCATCTCAGTTTGATAGATTCATACTTTTTATTTGGTTTGATCAGTTGTGAGATCTAGTTAATACCACTGCACATTAAAAAAGGCATCCATAAAAAGCCACAATATGTAAAGATAAAAACAAATATTTCACATCCAGAACACACTTCAAATTTTACATTTAGTACACACCACTCAATAAAAATGTCATAAACAGTAATTATCTTTGCAAGTAGAAAAACTTCAGTATGAATAAAATTAAATACCAATGTCTTTATAAAACTAGTTTCTTTTTCCTCAAAACCAATCACTCACAAAAGCTGACATTCTTGGTCTTTGCATGTCCCTAGACGCTGTACACATTTTGTCTGACAGATAGAAGAAGAGTGTTAGAAACTAAAGGCCAGACATGCCTGGAGCCTCAAGTACCCAACTGTCTCCTGCCTCACTTTTCATGTAGTCTGTATAGGTTGCTTCTCTTGATCAGCACACTGGGGTGATGGGAAATCATATGAGTGATGAGTTTGAAGGATGAAACCATTTTTGTTTTATAGAAATACTTGTTTGTTTCATCACGACCTCATCATTTATGTTTGAATCACAATTATGTGAGAGGTCCCCGATGCTGGATGCCCTCAGTGGCAATTGACACCTCTAGGGCACAGGGAACCAATGGGGGACTAAGGTCAGGATTGCAATGCTCCAGTAACTCATCGGTCTTTATGAGTTAAAAAAAAAAATCCCCTTTAGTGCTAAAAATTAAGGCATATGTATATGAATAAGTGGAATAAGTGTCAGGTGAACAAGAAAGAGGACATATAATAGCACCAGAACGTATCAGATGCTTTGGGAGTCTGCCTTTCTGATAAGTATCAAAGGATGATAAGTAACAAATGACCCTACATTATAGCCTGTACTTGAATATTTTCTAGATGTCTTACAACTAACAGCAGCCTTGCATTGTTTCAAACCTAAACTAACCTTTACTTTACACTTAACATTCAGTGTAAGAGATTTATCTAAAAATGCATCACACCTAAAACGATAGCTTACCATAAAATAATCATAATAGTACATAAGTACAGAAGTCCATTTAGTTGAGGTGCTACTAGATGCCACTAACTCTGGAAGTCTACATCTCCTAGATGTAATAAATGAAGGAGTATGAGAAAAGAGTATTACAAAAAGAGAAAAATGATTCCCCAGAGTCCATCTGTGCAAGTAAGTTGGCCTGCAGCCACTACCACTCTCAAGGAATGTGTCCAGGTAATTATGAGTTGCATTTCTATAGTAAAATCTTGCAAAAGTAGATTGGTACTTCCAGGTGGCTGCATTTAATTCTTTGAAATTGTGTTGTTGTCAAATGACATTGTGCTAATTTCATACTTTGAGTTTCTGATGACATCAAATGATGTCTTTTGTAGAAAATTTTTAAAAATTAGCCATAAAAATACTGATGTCACATGGTGTTAGGATACCATCTGGAGAGTGTTGGGGATGGTGTAACTCTCTCTTCCATGCTCATAGCAGTTGTTCTAAGAGAGTTATCATTAAACCCATCCAAAATAGAAAATTGCAAAAATTTTGCATATTTTTCCTTACACTTTGTTTCCAAATGCCAAAATTTTGCATATTTTTCCTTACACTTTGTTTCCAAATGCCATAACTGGCATCAACAACAGTATAGATATCACTGGAAAGGAAATCTATAATTTTTTCTTGGTGTAAAAGGAATTTATAAATCTTGGTGTATTTTATGATTAATTTATGAAAAGTAAATTAGTTTTTTGTTCTTGGCTGATGTCAATTCATCATTTGACTCTAATTTTGCTTTTAATTTTTAAAGACACTTCACTAAAGTAAAATGGGTCATGTTTTGTGGATGAGGACACAACTGAAGAAGTTACACCATGCAGGATGATGCCTCCTCCCTAGCAACTGGACTGGGAAAGCAACCCAGAACAACTCGGCTGATGTTTTTGACTTGTCTCTGGCCAGTGTAACATCATGCACCACCAAAGACAGAAAGATGTTGAAGGCAGGCAGAGAATCCAGTAGGGATACAAGAGATCCATAGTTATCTCAACCCTTTTCACTGCAATGAATCAATGCCTGCACACGTTTTATTGTATTCAGGGCTGCTCTTCACAGGTATGCTATCCTTCATCTGCAGCCAATCCAATCAAAACATTCTTCTTCTTTTCTCCATCCTCAGTCAACATCACAGCAGCTGAGATTGATATGACAGGGTAATTATTATGGTAGTTTCTTGTCATGGGGAGCTAGTACGAAGAGAAAAATTGTACTGTAACTGCTAGTCTTGAAACGTGGATGGAAGAAGCAGACACATATGTGGCAGCACACCTAGCTCATCTCATATTGTTGGACCTCCTGTACAAAACTGGCCACTGATCATGTGGCCAGAACCAGTATGTCTTACATGAGAGGTCAGGCAATGATACATTAGCTACTAAAGCTCTTCTACTGTATATCAGACAAAATAGCACAGTGTTTGGGACATTCTAAGACTACAATGTGGGCAAATATAAGTGACAGGGTTGTGATGAAAGTTTCTCAGGAAGCTTTTGTAATAAGTCAGTTAAAACCAATTTACAGGTTTCATCACAGGAATAAACTGCATTAAAATAATTTTGTTATTAAGTCTAACCTCAAGTACATACCCTTATCTTAAACATATAAAGCCAATAAGTATTTGCTTATTGTTTATAACCACATATAAGACAAATTTTCATAACCTACTGTAGATTTACAGTCAAAATGGCATTTCAGAAATTGGACAGACATCATCTTATGGTAAGAAATAATGCACTTGTCTACACTGTCAGACTGCAAAATAAGGAAAAAAATAAAGCCATCTTTATGTTTCTTAGATAATACCCATTATTTTACAATAGATGTATTTGCCAGATTGCATGGATAATCAAACTTTCATCCACACTGAGCTGATAAGGAATTACCTGTAGAGAATGCCTCCAACAAAAGACAGTGACCCCACTGTCACTAACCAAAATAACTTTCTGTCTGTCTGTCTGTCTGTCTCTCTGTCAGAGATTATTGATAATGCAGGAGAACATAGAGCAAGCCTAGCACCGAAAAAAAAAAAAGTCCAAACACAGACATCAGAAAATTCAGGGGTAAACAGTAAATTAAAATACCACCTATTGCTCTTTGCTATTGTAGAGGCTGATACAGTACAAATTCAAAATTTATCAGTGAGTGTATAGGCTATTTAAACAGAAAAGTACTCAGAGCAAAAGAGTACAGTAAAAATTTGAGGCAACATTGTTGGTCAATAATGTCTAAAGAAAAATGATTAAGTGAGAAAAATACTAAAATTCAAAATGTAAAGGCTGGTGGTGGCATTACTATTACTAACCCTTACACTTGTTGCACATTTGCTCTAGTCAGTAGGGGTGTACCATTTATATCTTAAATGGTGTTAAAGGTTATTTGCATAATTTCTTCACCCCAGGATGTAATGTTTTTACCTTATACAGTATTGTATTGTTCATCCAGTCCCTCTGGTTGCTTCCTACTTAGATGTTGTACTTCTTAATTCACTGCTCCAATTTACACCTTTCATTCACAAAAAGAATCCTTCGGGCAAGCCATATAAGAGTTAAAAAGGGTGACTTAGTGGTCTCAAGTTCACCTAAATGTAAAATTTTGATGTACACAAATCAGTAACTACTGTACATGTACTGCATTTTGAAAATTACCCAAAGCACCAAGTATGGACATAGCCTACATGATGAAAAGAAATCATGACAAAATGAAATGCGAGGATAAATCACTAAGGCAGGCAAGGGTACCATCAATGATCCTTATAATTTCAGACTGAGCAAAAAGCAAGTTGTTTTGGTGAGTGGCAAGGCGTGTACCTTCAATCTCCTTTGTCAAAACATGCCAAATTTGGATTGCAGTTTAGTCTCTACCCTTGACTGGCAAATACAACCATTGTAAACTAGCAGCACTGTATCTCAAATGAACACATGGCAGTTTCCTCTACATGGGTACATGTATTGGATTTGCTCCTTACCTAACAAACACATGCACACATACCCAAATTTAACAATAAAAACACACCAGGACAGATTTGTTAACACCAATACATTTCTTTAAGTGAGGGGTTAAAAGGAGAGTCACTCCCTCCTGTCTACATGAAATTTAGAATTACAACGGGAAAACCATTGCTAATTTTACTCAGTACTTATGCTAACAGAGCTTTTTACACTGACAGATTGAAAGCTTGTGAGTTTCCTACACACTTCCACATAATGAAGGCTTGATTGACTGATTGGAATGGTTAAAATAAAAAATTCAGCACTGTAGAATTGTAATAGTCAAGAAGAAAAGAAAGGAAATATATCTAGGTAAAGGGAAAAATTCTGAAAACATATAAGCCTTGTGACAGAGTAGTGTAGTAGGCGTGCAAAGTCAGAACAGCCTACTGTATAAAATAAACTAAATCACACTGATATTATTATTAAGTGATTCATTTGTAAACGTAGGATAGTTGGTCAGTCTACAGGATATGCCCATATCCTATTAGCACTGTTGAAAAACATGTCTGACGTGACAGCAAACATGTTTTTTACCTACAAATATCCTAGCAGTACATATTGTAGCATAGATTGTCAGATCTGTTTCTTGCATACTTTTAGTAGCCTCTTTTATTGATGTCACTGATTAACATGACTTTGGAAATTGGGAGACATTCACCATTTGACAAAATGTCCTCCTAGACTGTCAAAGGCTAGGCCGAACATAAGATTGTTATAGGGTAGCCTTGCCTTAATAAAAACCTAACCTAGGGTAATTGAGAATGAAAAATGATTGACACTAGAAGGAAACAAATTCATATTTGCCAGAAATTAGGTTCTCATGAGTAAACGTCACTTTTTACAATGATTTAAGTACATATAAAAAACCACGTGGGTCCATGTAATGCAGTAGCCTAGGTGATCATCTCAGTCCAATACATGTAGGTTTGTTCCTCAGTGCTCTGAAATAGATATACGTAGCCTATTTTATAACAAAAAAACAATACATGAATTGGGTTTATTTCACTCATTCCTAACACGTAAAAATGTAAACACTTAAAGACATTACCTGGTATTGGTGTTGTGAGTCGAGTCTAGTGAAATGATTGAGTCTTCTGCAAATGTCCAGGAAACGTTTTATCAAATTCTTCTTCGTGGTTCTAAACGCAGGGACTGAATTGGAAAGTCTCCCAATTTCTCGTGAACAAACAACTCAAATTATTACAGTACTACTATTATTATCATCGTTTAGAGTGTACATTACTTTCTGGTGAGATATTGTAGGTCATCCGCTTAGGCTACTTGAATTTGACCTCCAAAGTCATCAGTCTTGGGAATCACTCATTTGACCTCCAAAGTGGTCAATCTTGGGAATCACTCATTCTGCCTGGTACTGTAAAATCCATTCATCAAAAAATTAAAATTAAAGTCAGTACTTCAAAACTTGCAACCTTGGTGCAAATCTTCTTGACCACATTTCTGTTATATATTTGCATGAGGGGAGCATCAACGTTCGTTGCATCTCCCCAGAGTGTCGACGTATAAATGTAATGAGGAAAAACTAGTTTAGTTTTCTTCTCTAACCAAGTCGTGTTAGGAAATATTACTTACAATGGGAGTATAATTAATCAGCTTTCCATTTGTACTCAACAAAAGGAACATTGTTAGCTCTCAGAACTGTTGCCTTGCAAATCCTGAGTAAATTTTATAAAGTGCAATGCGGAGTTTTACGCTTGAAATTTGCAGTTTGCAAGTCGCCTGCTTAGCTATAGGCTAAAATACAAAAATGGGGAATCAGCAAAAATGATGAATTCTTTCAATTCTTTTCAGTATAGAAATGGGAAATTAGACATTATACAAACACTTGTGGCGAAAAAACCAAGCACAAACAAAAAGGTCTGCATAAACATGAAAATAAACTATTCATAATTGAGACCAAAATAAAAATCTCCACGTTAAAACCTAATGTTTTTGGACATTTGAATGAAAAGATATGCAAAGATATGACGCTTAAAGCATTACAACATCCTCAAAATGCAGTGTTATGATGGCTAATCACTACAGGTTATGGTAAAACTTGAATAAGTCCCTTTCTGAAAATACATTGAGGTACAGTAATTTTTCAGTCATTCTTTGTGCGTATGCCGAAGTAATTGGACTGCTTTCTTGTAGCAATTGAGTTAAGTGGCCTTGAAAAAAGATTGTCAAAATTTTTTATTATGTATGAAAATAATTTAATTCAGGGTGTGCTTTTTTGTATCTTAGTTACTTGAAGCATTTTTTTTTTACTTCTAAGTAGCTCTAATTATCAATGGAGGAAAGCATTCTCAATTACAAATGGTGCATGATAGGGCACTGAGGTAGACTATATATGATTGGATTTGGGAATTTCAAGTTGTTTTATTCAAGTGTGGATGGTTGTCTGTGTATATATGTGTATGCATGTATGTGTGTATATAATTATGAGTACAAAAAGTCATATAGTATTATACAGCGATTTTATCTTTTCTCAGAATTTCGGTTTTCAGGAATGTAGAACAGTACAGGACACTACCACTGACATTCATTCACTCCAAATGCCGTAGATAAATGCGAAGCAATTATACCATCATCAAGTAATAATGTGTATCTTTTAGACATAATCCCCCCACGACAGACCAGGTTAGTTTTGAGAGAAATTAGCATACAAACAGTTACAACACCTTTTGCCATGAATAGTCATCATTAATCAGGTGAAATCTAAGTTGTGAAACGAGTCCATACCAAGAGCCTAAAGCCTTAGAAATACATTATCAGTAACACATCCTTACTTGACAGATACTTGCATCAATTCAGTACAAAAATTGAAACCTTGGGAGCTGCTAAAGAAACTTACATTAAACCAAATCACAGGTAGACAAGAGCTGTAAGTGATTAACATGTCTGAAATAGAAACGATGAAATCATTATCAAATGCGCTGCAATTGCAACTTCTATCGGAAAGTTTCTCTAAATTAGGACGACAAATGTTGACAGTGTTCATGATTCGTTATCAATGGAACGAAAACACGGCACACGTGATGGTTGATGACTTCCGACGAGTGGCTGTAGACGATGATCTGACATGTGAAGATCGAAGGGTGAAAGTTGATGGATGACGTGATGACAAGTTAGTTGTTTCATAAAAGATGTTGTATCCATGGCCAGCAGTACCACCCACAATTCTCGTACGGTCTGCGAAGAAGAAGAGGGACACACACCTTAGGTGATGTGAGATTCGAAGAAACCACAGAGCTTTCTTTTTATCATTATTCTCAAAGCATCCAATCAGTATTGACAGAACTTATAACAAGATAGTTATCATGATGTACTTTAGTCTCCAAAAAACTCGCTATAAAAAAAGGCTATACCATACATGGCCGCATGGATTGCAAAGAAGCAAAGCATGACAGCAATGCGGACTAACGTGCAGAACACTACAAGGGGCATTTTGGGGGGGAGGGGTCTGATTTTGCAGGTGGCTGGTACTGCTGTTCTTGGTATCCATAGCTATCACAGTGACAGACACTGGTATGATGCAAGTAGCAGTGAAAGATGACCATAGCAATGGCGGCAGATGTGGAGAATTATGCAATGATAGTGACTCAGAATACAAGAGATGGTGATGTGATTGTCAGGAATATTAAGCATAAGCTGTGATCAAAGTGATGTGTTCATGGCACTCTTTCAAGTGGTCACTGATGGAAAACCGTGGATTGCGATGCAAGTGAAATCAGAATAAGCCAAAGCTGTGAGCCAAGTGAACGTGTGTGAAATTTAGCGAGCATTACTTAAATCAAATCTAGTAAATGGTATGTACCCTCACAGACTTTACAGAAGGACGGAACGAATAAAATACTTCTACTGTACTTATTCCATTCCACTAAAGAAGAAATAAGAGTGATTGTATGAGTGTCAGTATATCCTATAGGTCAAAGGATTCCTTATGTTTACCAGACAGTATTTGGTTAATGTATGAGTCGGATGTAACGCAGATACCTTAGTCGCAAAGTATGAACAAAACAACTTGAGTAACTGTAACATTGATGTGAATAGATAGTTTGAACTTTAAAAGTTTTTTTTTTAACTATTACAGAAAACAGTTGGGAAGTCCATAATCCAAAACTTAAGAAGGGGGTGATCTTCTCACCTCAATTTATGCAAGACTTGGGTTAAGGCATCCTTAGAAGTTACAGTATATAGTGAAATAAGGTCGTCTGGTGCTACTTTTCAAATATAAAATTCGATGCTTGTCAACCTATCCTAGCATCATGCCCCCAGTGAGGGCAGCATGAAAATGTCAGTGAATTCCAAGGATGGCAAAATTGGTCTTGTTTAAGCGAAAGAAGCGTAATTCCTTAATCTTAAAGTGTTAAGCATTTATCAGAAGCAAAGTTGAACACTGCAGTTTTAGAAGAACATATTTTGGCTATAAAGATGATGTAATGATATGATTGGATCACCTGATAGCTTCATATTTAAAAAAAAATGAATTATGGCTACAAAAAATATGCTTTTGTAAGGATGACTATGGAGCATACTACAGCATATAAAGATAAAGGTCTTATAATTAAGGCTAGCAAGTATATCAAGAGTAGTGATGAGCTGGACCTACGCTAATATTGTACAAGAATAGTTGCATGCTGTCAATGAAATATAGTAAACCGATTTTTTTCTTCATTATTAAGACTGCTGCATTATAATGATCAATCATTAAGAATATGCAATAAGCAAAAAGCAATATGAAAAATTTATGCAAATGCAACTGGATATTGTCTTTAGAAGCAGACGGTATGCAGTCATATTAATATGGGTTGTCATTGTTGTCACAGGTTTGCAGAGAGAAAGACACAGCTTATTTTAGACTCGGACTCAGAAAATCAGTTTACATCGAATCATATAAAAGTGTTCAACAGAACATATATTTACAACACAATGGAAAGGAGTATCAAACAGCCGCTACAATTTTAACACAATCTATTGCTACAAATACTTTGCTTGTTGTTTATATTTTACTTAGTGTTTCCATAAATGATGATAGAGCTAAGTGCTACTCTTACTACAAGAGAACTCTAGCACAAAATAATGCACAGTTTCCTTTTCCCGGACAGTCTTTCTTCCAGATGAAGACTTGAGCATGAGGCCTCCACATGGTACCGAAGGTTGACAAAAAACACTTGCAGGTCATTCACATTTATTAAAGTCTCCAAAAGCCATATATAAAATAGCAAATATCTAAACCTTAAACTACAGTTCTCAGTGATATATCAACACTGCCTAGATCCATAATCAGGGTCGTAACCTCAACACAATTCTTGATAACAAAAGATCTACAAATAGCACTATTCGTAATACAACCTCTGTGGTGAGCATCCTCGAATCAGGAGCTGATTCTTCAGAGTCTACTTAACCTAATTCCCCATTTCCTTCCTTTCACTTAACTAAGTTTTCACAGATGCAACAGCATCCAAGTGAGTGGTCTTACATAGTTGTGGAATAATAATTATCACTTCGTTTCGTCAGCGATAACTTTGCTCTTTGACCAAAGACAGATATTACGTAACCAATGATTGGATACTTATTTAATTTTCAATGAGAGTTCAATTTTTAAGCAAAAAGTATTCTTCCTATTTGTGGATCTTGCCCCACCAATATCATGTTTGGGTTAGGGCCCTGCTGATTGTTCCACTTGAAGAAATAAGGGAGAGATGGCGTGCAAGAAATAACTGAGCAACTCAAGCAAGCTGCAGTCCAAAACATTCCTGTGTTTCTTGAGGGACAGAATGTATGTGTATGTGAGATTTACCTAGCGAAAATGAGGCTACGCAAGTGACTGAGCATACTATCTCAATGAACCAATGAGCGATGAAACGGTCCGTGATACAAAAGTCCTTCATGGCACCTTCACAAAACACAAGAATGTTGTCGGCTGTGTAAACCATCAACTTTTGGTGCATTTCAACACTACGGGGCTATTGCAATGACATCCAGTCTTTCGAGAGTTGGAGAAGTCCTCGGGGTGATGCGCTAAATAAATAAATAATAAAAAAAAGAATCCTACAAACTTCTCGTTTGCCTTTTTTATACAAGAGGAAATCCTTGAGTTTTCTAGTTTCTCATATACACATCAGCAATGTTTCACATATAGGAAGATGTTGCAAAGAACATCAGATCCTCACAACTAAAAAGCAACATCCGTATTCTGTCTAACATTGAACACACTGATTTACTACTACACATTATCACACTAAGTCAAACCTTTGGCCACAGTTCATTACTGTCCATGACTCCCGTACACTTAACAGTTGTGCCACAATGCTTAAGGAACTAACACTGAACACTTGCCTTATCTCTTATCAAAATTGGTGACAGAAACAAGAGCATTATCCTTATACCAATATAGCAGTAGAGGATGATAAAGTTCCCAAAAGAGAGAGAGGGATAGAGAGAGAGAGAGATGGGGGACAAATAAGAAGGAGGAGGAGGAGAAAGCAAGAAAGAAGAGACGTAGTACAGACTTAAAACGGGTTTCTAGCATAGCTCTACTTCTATGGGGAAGGGAAGTTCCTGTCATCCCTTTAAAAACGTGACAATGACTGCAGTTGACAATTGCAACAAAATCGAACCTACTTCCAAAAGTCACTGATACACTGAAAACAAACCATTGTCCTTTTATAGAAGTTGTTACTTACCTTCAATTGTAAAATCAATAGCACGAGAGAAAGAATAAAAACTAGGGTTTAAAAACATGATCATCTTAATTAGGCTACAGCATGATACACTCAGGATGTAACAAAATGAAAACACTGATTATTCAAAAGTAAACAAAATGAATCACACCTTCAGTTATTAAGATTCATTAAATTCATCAACATATTTAAATGAGTAAAATAATCAACCCTAATTATATAAAGGAAGTTATGGATAATTTCCAATATAACAAGAAATATCTTTTACTGTATTTTACGCAAAACTGAGTGGCAAGCCACATTTCAAATTATTATCATTGTCACTATTGTAATCGTTAATCCTTATTACTAATTTAATTTCATATCACGACAGTTATGCTCTCCATTATCATTATTTATGATGATAATTACAATTTCAAAATGTGCCTCATCAGATCACACGATATGGTGACCGAATTTTGAGTTTTAACATTCAGCAGATAATTTTTTTTTTTTTACATCTAATAGGTCATTTTCTAATAGACATCAAACAACATGGAATTTCTACTTTCTTTAGGAAGTGCTTGGAACGATGAATTATTGTCACATTACTTACGTCTTATATGATACATAACTGAACCTAGCGTAAACTCCTCTTTTTGCAATTATCGGATGATTATTTTCTCTTTTCTACTCCTCAAAAACTTGTAGATTTCAGGTTTGTCTTGGTGCTTTATTTCCCTTCCTGAAGTCTTCACAGTACCATTTTTATTTATTGAATAATTCAGGTGAAATTCCCACCAAACATTGAGTTAAGAAAGACAGGGAGATGGGAATGAAAATATGGAAATAGTCCCTTTATCCCCCCTTGTTCATAGTCAAAACAAAGTTACGTTATCACCTTTGCTGAATTTGGTCTGGCAAGCAGCAAAATCTAGGAGTACTTATAATCCTTTTCAAAGCACACAAGAAAACTACAATGTCTGACAAATACACTGTACAGTGAAATAGTTCATCCTAATGCTGATGAGAAGTTAATGACTTAAAATAAAAACTGGAAAGGACAAGACCCAATACAAAACTGTACATAGTTATTTCATCATCAGTGGATGGTACACATCATAATTTGAAGAACAGCAAATTATGATTTTCCAAGTGGCAACATGGAAATTCTGGGACACTTAAGGCTACAGTTCTCCAAAACAATGCATGTGATTGCTACTGATGTGTGTGCATACAAAACAGGGCAAAGCTGTAGACATGTGTTGCCTTTTCAAAGTGCCAAGTGAATTAGTCTGAACCAACATTTTAATCAAATATTTAAACAAAAGCCCACGAAACGAAGGTTGAGGTTACAAAATGTAAATGTTTGTAAGAGGAAATATTAAACAAGATACAAATGAATAGGAACACTCGAGCTACAATAATGCCCATGCGACAGGATTAACACACATGATTGTGGCTTGACAGGATTCATTGATTCACAACCTACAAACATTACAGGATATTTTCCTTGGTGCTTCTGAGATGCTGAAAGTAGGAATTGGTTGGAATGAGTGATTGGGTAATTGTCAGTCCCCTTATCAGTTAGCTTTCCTTAAAAGACCACTACTAAATCATACACGGATAAAAAGTTCTTAATTGGGTTTTAGTTAAAGTTTTTAAGCCTATCGTCGTCAGATGTGTACAAAATTAGCCTACAGTACATCTTAAGGGGTTTTCTTTGAAAGAATTGTTTCATTATTGGATATTTAGTTGCTCTCTATTGTACAGTATTACTTGAATATTTTTGAGAATATATAAAAAAGTGAGATGATCTTGGTGAAGGGAAGACTGGATAAACTTGATGAGATGAGTCTCTCTCTCTCTCTCTCTCTCTCTCTCTCTCTCTCTCTCTCTCTCTCTCTCTCTCTCTCTCTCTCTCTCTCTCTCTCTCTCTCTCTCAAGCACACTGCATATTATAACTCAGATAATGAAATCCTAATAAAAATTCTCTGCTGAAGAGACATCAAAGAGACCCTGGCAAATCTTATATTTCCCTGAATACCTTAGAACAGAAATAATAGAACTTAACCATCTACTGTATTAGGAAGTTATGATCTCTCAGATGTACAAAATGCCCAACACAAATTGACAAAAATGTCATCTTTCGAATGAACACGCTTTTAAGATGACCAATACAACAATAAGATTCTTGTGCAGTACTTAGCAATGACATGAAACCTCAGCAGTTGATTATGTTCATCTTTTCCCTGTTTGAATTATACTACACAAAACACCTCACAAAATGGGTTCACCAATTCAGTCTCAAAGGACCCTGTCCTAAAGGGATAAGGGGTGTGTTGCTATCAAGTAACTTGGACAGGGAACTACAACACCGTAGTACTGTAATAGCTCTACACACACACAACAAATATACTGTACTTATCTTCTGAAAATTCTCTCTTATCTTTCGAAAGGGCAATTATATACATTTTCAGTAATGTTCAGAGATCTATAATTGCCCAATGATGTGGATCTCTCGAATCCATGATGAATGTGATTTCCTAATCGGTCTTCAGCACGTTAGCTTATGTAAAGAATATTAGTTATACCTTGTTGCCTAAAGTTTTAATTGAATTTTTTAAACCTCAAAAGACTTATGCAAAGTCACTTCAGCCTTCTCAGGGAGGCATAATACTTTCACTCGGGTGCCAGTAATAAATGCTTGGAACTTAGGAATTATACAAGATTGTGTATGACATGTAATTAAGGAAAACACAATCAAAGAAGCCATTAAAACTATGAATAACTAGTGGAGCTTTCAGTCTGCAAAGTGGTATAATTGGTCAAAGTAATTCAGTATTTCATAAAGCTGAAATGCTCATGTATTAAAGCGCTGCTATGAATTGGTGGGAAAAATACCCCAGAAAAATTCAAGACATTATGTTATGTACATGAAAAAAGAAGCAGTATTATAGTAGGGTCAGCATCCCACTGTACTTTCTGGTACATGGCAATGAAGCAGTTCAGTTTTTAAAAACCTAAAAATGCAACGTATTATTAAACATTAATAGCGAGTACTTTACAGAAACTGATTTCTATCAGATAATAAATACTGATGCCAAGTTGTCCACATAAACAGAAAGATAGCTTTTTGGTGACCTTACAATAAGTCGTTTGTCTTCTGTATGCTACAGTTTATGATAGGTTTCACTGCAAAAAGTTCTGCCTCGTTATAAAATAGTCATCATGCATGTATTTTCAAACAGATTAACCAGACTGTGTAGTTAAAATGTGTGATTCACATTAGACTGCAAAAAAGGAATGATGAATTGAGAACTGGCACTCACTTTCACAGTTAACTTTCCTGTTTTCTAGGTACTGTATCTTATGCATAGGAGCTCTCTTTGCCCAGTCATCTGTGCTTTAATTTTAATTTTTAGTGAAATAAGTTAACTATTGTAGCAGATTTTGTCTGAAGAACAACAGAAATCTTAGTGCTCTTTGTTCCTTACTTCTTGAGTTGCCATAGATAAGGCTGTATTAAAGTGCAAGGAGAATAGTATTAAGGTAGTAATGCATTGCATCTTCACTTGAAATTCTGAAGTTCCTATTACTGTTCATGATATGTTTTGGGAAGCTGTTCCAAAGTCCAATGATGTGAGGTATAAAGAACCTCTGGAACTGAGAAGTTCGACAGTGAGGCACATTTACTGCATATTGGCACTGCTGTTCAGTAAACCTGGTTGCTCTCAGCAGGTAAAGGGGATCAGGGATCAGTTGTGAATGTGAAAGATCTTTTTTGAAGTACAACTTATGAAAAAGTAACAAACAAGAGACCATCCACTGATGGTCCAAGCCATAACTGCTACTGTGTATTAGGAAAGAGAAACCTATTACCACGAATCACTGTATCTAAAAGAGATAAATCTCTGTTTACGACCCCAGATAACTTAAAACCATTCATAAAAAATCATTCTGAGAGAAGCAGACATCCATACCAGAGAACAGTATTCTAGCAAAGGAAGCACAAACAACTTAAAACAGGTTGTATTGATTTTATCACTGTTATAAATATTTGAGGCCTTAGCAACAATACCTAACTTTTGTGTGGCTTTTGCAGAAACTTTCAGCAGATGTTTCTCAAAAGTTAGATGTGAGGCAAAAGTTATACCTAGAATAGTTGAAGCTTCAGACTCATGCAGCAAAGTTCCATCCACCTGAAGGGGAGGATGGAGTGGGAAATCTGTACAAGATCTGCTAATCAATAGTGTTTTTGTTTTACTGGAGTTCAGCCTCATACCCCACCATTCTCTGATCTGGTCCATGTCCCTATTGAGGCTGAGGGCAGCTTCATTTCTTATAAGTGGAGACTTTACTACACCCACAAGTGTTGCATCATCGGCATGCTGAACAATCTTGTTTTCCATGCAAACAACCATATTACTTGTATACACAAAAAATAACAGTGGACCAAGAACACTACCGTGTGAAACACCAGACAAAATAGGTCTTGGTTCGCTAAAATCTTGTCCACAGCATCTCGCTGTTGCCTACATGTTAGGAAAACTTGAAGTAATCCTAAAACATATCCACCCACTCCAAGATTCTGAAGTTTATAAATGTCTTGTGATTTACTAAATCGAAAGCAGCACTAAAATTTATTTGAATTACTCTGCACTGAAAACCCCTATCAAGGTTCCCTTGCAAATGGCAAGTCAAGTCTAAAAGAGCATCACAGGTACCTAACTGCTTCCTATACTATGCATATTGACTCCCAGCTAACAATCCTTTAGATTCTACATACTTATATAGTGGCTTAAAAATAAGTTTTTCAGCAACTTTGGAGAGCACAGGGAGAATAGAAATTAGCCTGTAGTTACTGCAGTCAGCAGATATGCCACTCTTTGGAACAGGCACTGTATTACTTAGCTTGCGCTCATCCGGGAAGATTACATCGACATAAAAATCTACAGAGTATACTTATCTTGGGAGACAACACACTGGAAACTTTCTTAAAAAACAAAGGGAAGAAACCATCAGGATCTTCTCCACCCCAGCTATCAAGATTATCCAGAATTTTCTTAACATCCCTGGAGCGAAATGCAAATTTTGTAAGAATAGGTTCAGGATGACAAGTATTAGGGAGGGACATCCTCAGCTGATTGCTTGGCTTCAAAAGCTTGATGAAGCAGTTCAGCCTTTTCCCTGGGGCCAGTAACCAATCTACTTGTTATTGTAAAAACACCCAATTCTTTCAGCCCTAGGTTTTTATTTAACAATTTATTTTCAATTTTTTGTCTAATGTCAGTGGAGAATGTTTATGGATGAAGCTTAAAGCTTTCCTTGCACTTCCTTTTCAGTTTTTCAGGGACTGGGTAGCTTCTATAAAATTTGTTCTATGGTGAAGGGGGATACCACTTATTGTGTGCTTTGTGTAGCACTCAGTAGATGGTACTCGAGGTTGTTTGCAGCAGGATCTTGGTTTCCTTTCCCATTCCTCACATTCATAATTTGCCAGCAATTCATCCCTCATTATTTCTCCTTTCATCTCGTCAGTATCAGTTAGCCACCAGGGTAGATTTTCAAAAAGTGGCTGTAATGCCAAGTGGTAAATTAAATGACAGTGAATAAGAAAAGAAAGACAAAGTATTCCAAGTTGCTTCCCCTGACATACAGGCCACTTGACAAAAAAAAAAATTTATCCATGATTAAGATATAGACTTTAATACCCAAGAACACTGATGGTCCTCTTGAGTTTTTTAATCAAAACTATAGTACATATACTGGGTTTACAATAACTTACAAAGGTCTCACCAAGAACCATTGCAAGGATTCAAAGGGTCCAGTCTCTTCAGTAATTTTTGTTACCTCACTATTCCTTTCTGTCAACAGTTTTCTTTTAAATCTTTCAAAAGAAAGATGGTATTTGTTAGAAATTTTATAAAGTGATGGTATGAGGAGAGGCAGCCTTTAAACCCTTAAGCTCAATTTCCCTCACTCAACAGAGGAAAGAGAGACTTTATGCCAAAGCAAACCCAAAGTCTATACTTGATACTTTAGCACAGATGAGGTTTTTCACATTGGACTTTCTGCAAAATTTCGTTTAGTCATTTTGATTTTAATGAGAATATCTTTACAACCAATTTTAATATTAATAATGCCTCCAGAAGCCAGCTGTATTTAAAGATGAGCAGTTCCGTGCTGATCAGAAAATGGTGCAACTTAATATACTGTATGGCACGTGCTATTGGAAAAAGATGACTCCTTTTTTCTTATTTCTAAAATTGAGAATGAGTTCTGTTTTTCCCTTGAGAAAGACTTGGCAAGGCCTTTATGTTTATTTCTACAAATGTCCTCTATTCAAAATAGTGATATCAAGTTTGTGACCCTTCCAAATTCTGTACAGTACTGTGCTGAGTTAAGTTTTCCTTAAAAAAACGTAATGTTAAAAATACTTCTTTTTTCAGAACAGAATAATTGTTCCTCAAAAATTTGTGGCTTTGAATGCATGTATCCTTTGACATGGCCACTGGTCAGTCGCTAGTTGCCCTATATCACTTGTTCACATAATAAGTGATGGTGTGGTTAAACTCTGTTAATGGGTTTAATTGTTACATAAACATTAAAAAGGAAATTAATGTTATATTGAATCATGAAAAAGTTTGCACTTAATTGCATGACAAGAAACTGTCATAATTACAACCTGAGTTGGACAGTAGTTTTCAACTCCAACTAGATACAGTAGTATTAAAGTAAGATTATATTCTACCAGTATGATATTCTAAATGTTATAACACATTTAAGTCTGTTAAACATTCAACTGGCATCATGCAGGATAAAAACATGTGGTTCTACAAAGAGAGATGTATCAAGAGGAAAATTAGCATCACTTTGGGGCAAATTGGGAAAATATTTTCCTGGCAATGCTTAAACCCTGGAAACCAAATTGGGAAAATATATACCAATGCATAAACCCAGAAATTACAATCTACAGTAATCTCTGACAACTCAAAACACCAGTTAACACATGAACAAGCAAAGCATGTGCAAGTCTTGAACACAGAAAAGGAAAATTTTACTGTACTTATCAACAGGAGTGAGAACAAATTACACAGCTCTCTCAGTGGATTTGGAAATTAGAATTCATGTACAAATCTTAAAAATATAATCAGACGAGGCATTTATACCTTCATACAATATACTTTATGGAGTAACTAATTGAAAGTTGTGAATACTGGATGTAAAGATCTTACCAGTAAATGAAAATCAACACAATCCCTGCCTCATCCTGTTTTTCTTTTTTAACTGTAGCATGAGATGGTAAGTGAACATCGTAATATAATGATTTCCAAATCTGGTCTATTGGGAAAAAGTCATGTGTATGAATTGACTGAGTCTTCTGCATCTCATAAAAAGCTTAAGTTATTCCATTCTAAGAAAATCATTCATTATTTAAAAAATCAAATATATGAAACAACTAGTAATATAAATTATAACAACAGTTGAACTTTGTATGCAGTTGCACGTAAGATGACATTTCAGCTTTAAGAAATACAGTGCATTTTTCGGTAAACAACCTTCGCTTTCCAGGAACCTACAACAGACTAACCAGGTCTTCATGTAGAAAAACGGACGGGTGAAAATCAAAAGAAATCCCGTTTAAAAATAATATAAGGATGAAAAAATTATTATGGAACAACATCAAAACCAACATCATCCCACCAGATTAAAAATGGCCAATAATGTGAGTAGCTGAAAATGAAAAAGATAGTAAAGAAGTGGTGAGAATGAGAAGAAAACCAAGTCCAAGTAACCAAGACGAGGTAAATGGTGTACAGTTCAACAACAGCCACTCTCCTCTTAATGATAATTATTAGGACTGTCGTCATGTCTTTGTTTGCTGCACCCTAATAATCTGTCTTCCTTCTTCTTGCTTTCCTCAGGCATTGTATAGAAAAGGGCATGAGGTGGCACTTCATAAAGTGAGGACAGTTTGAATTTAATAAAATAAACATCCTAGAAATCTTCTCATCAATAGAAAGTACAATGAATGGAGCCTCTGTTAATATTATTAGATATTAACACGAACAAACAGAGATCAAGAATGTATAACAAGATGGAAAACTGCAGATAGTCACTTAAAATATGACAGTGTAGAGGAATGAAAGAGGAGAGCATTCCACAACTCAAGCTCGTGAAAGCATTTTAAGGCAGACACCCCAGACCAATGTGCTACAAACAATTATACAGTAGTACATGAAAAATATGAGGCTACTTGGCAAGATTGGTATGAAACATCCAAATATTTAAAATCTACAAAGTAAGGCAACAGCACAAGATTTTATGTAATCCTGAGAAAACTTCATACAAAAATTATTGCAATTCACTGAAAAATGCTGACCAATCTTACCAAAAACTGAAGCCATTATTGTTTTCAAGAAGGGATGGACAGGTTTGTAAAAAATTGCAGGAGTAGCCTCAATGGAATGGGTAAATAAAAATGTTCATTGGTAGGCAACAAAGACTTATACAAGTGAAAGCATGGCATTGAAAGAGAAAATGGAAGAGATTTTGGAAAACATTTGTTAAGATTCATGGCCAGAGTATGGTGGGAAGATCACTTAATGAATGAGGAATTGCTAGAGTAATGTGGTATCATGCAGCTGAATGACAGACTGATAGCTCAAAGCTTAGGTGGGCTGGATGTGTGATGAGAAAGGATGATGAAGTTTCTAAAATAGTAGACATGGGAGTAGCAAGACAAAGATAGAAAGGAAGGCTCAAGAAATCACAAAAAAGTGATATAGGTGAAGATCTGGAACTGATGGGAAGTCAGGCAGACAGTGCACATAACAGAGAAGAGTGGCGAGAACTCATTTCACATTTGATGGCATCAGAGGGAGAAGTTGAGGTAAAAATGTTTATCTTTATGTTTACTGAGCAACATGCAGAGGCAAAGGAAAGAGAAAGAAAAACAGGCAGATTAAGTTACCTTACTATACCTGAAAGGAAGGATAGTTCATCAGAACTTATACCATATACTAGTCAGGAAAATTTATTTTGTTGGAATAACTTGACACATTCTTCGTCTCACTATACCAACAAAATGTTTGCAGTCACATGCATACTGAAGCTCAAAAATATGGAAATTTACAAAATTACTGAAAAAGGGAGCTCTTAGAAATTTCACAAGAATATAGAAGAAAAATTAGTACAGTAATAGATTTAGACTACAGGAGAATTTCAGTCTTATGTAAATTAAAAATATGAGGATAAACTTAAAAATGAGCCAAATGATATAGAACAGTAGACTTCATTGTTTAAAATGATTATAATAGAAGAGATGAAAATCTCATAGACTTTAAGTACTTTATCTTCAAAGAATGCATGCATCAGCAACATCTGTGAATACATAAAAAAGGTGTAGGGCATAGGGCATCTAATTTTGATCAAATAAATCACCACCAAATAAAAAGAGTAGAAGTAATATTGGCAAAAGGACATTTCTCTCTAAGTTTCCCAGCTAAAGATCCCAAACAGTCTATAAGAGAGTCATACGACTGAATATATTGTAAAATCATTTTTCTTCATGGTGTACAAATTAATGTTTTTCGCTGACAGTTCTGAGCACAATTGGAAATTAAATCTGAAGACAAAATCTTCCAGCTACTACAAGTCATTGCACAACTAAATAAAAATAAAATGAGCACGGCAGTTCCTTTAATTCTGTTGAGACAGCTCTTGAAGTAGTTATGGTGATTTTGCATAAAAATCTATTTCATTTTTTTGTATTCCATTACCTACTTCAGTGTAGTACAGTACCCAGTTAATCATTCTCTGGAAATGAAAACTGACAAAATTCTTAATGAGTAAAAAAAAATTTTTTTCTGCTAAGACACAAATTAGGATACTCTCGAAAAAAGTACTTTTAAATATCAAAGCACAGACTCCAAAGGACGGAAAGTAGAACAATTACCAGAAATGTTTCCAACTAAGGATATGGGGAGGAAGCCTACTAATATAAAACTAGGACTATGTAAATATAACTGAAAACCTCAGTGTAGAGTAAATAATATAAAATGTGGGTTTTTCTTTTAGAGAAACTAAGATTCTACTTGATATTAAACTCGTATCTAAAGTATTAACGAAAGAACAAAGGTACATGTTATTTTAATTTAAGTTAAATCAATGGGATAAGGGCACTAAACCAAGTGTTGCGTGGCAAGGCCTCACAACTGCTTGATTAGGCTAAAATTCTAATGGTGGGCAATGATGTAAAATGATAATTTATCCACAACATCTCATTTGCTTTGTATTGAGGACTTCGTTACCATCATCATATAAGTTTTGCCCATTGTATTTCTTTTGAGGGCAGCCAGTGCCAGTGTTGTCTGTGTGAAGAATAACAACACTGTAAAGCCACAACAACAAATCTATACATGATGTACGTTAAAAGTGTTCTTAAAGGATAAGCACAGTGTACCTAGAATGCAGTGCACTTAAGGAATACGTGTCCATAGTTGGACAAATTTCCTTTTATATACTTGCATTTACGTAGCTATCTGTTGTCTGCTAAAAATATGCATACTAACACCACCAGAACAGCATGATGAAATGGGATGAATTTACAAAAATAAATAAGAGTAGTAACAAAAAATATGAAACTTTCATTTTTTTTTTAATCTCTTAAGTAAAATACAGTAGTATGGCTGCCCTTGAAATCTACTAGATAAGTATTTTAAAATGTTATTTTACACTTAATAATATGATGTATCAATTAAATTTTTGTATGATCTTAGCAGCATAAGTTTCCTTTTCTATCTCGGATTCAGTCATGTAATGAAAATACAGTACAACATACAGTAAATGGTCTCAACATCTGAAAAAGTATTAGAATTTATAATTTAAAAAAACAATTGTCTTTTTGACATTCCTACTTCTTCTAACATTATCTGATTGTCATTTAAAGTATATTTTAATTTTGTGATTGTCTCCTCCCTGCTCTGATTTCACATCGCTTTTTGTCTCCTCCCTTCTCTGATTCCACATCTCTTTTTGATGGGTTTAATAAAAGGCAAGCCTATTTAAGAAGTCATCCTGGATAAATATTCCATGTTGTCTAAATATAAGACAACTTACTGTCAGTGATAAATTATGGCTTCGATTATAGCAAGCCAGCTAGCCATCTCCCTCTACGATAGAAATCACATATCTCACCAGCAACTAAATGACTATGCAGCTGACAGCATAAAATTTATATATGCATATATTTTTCTTAATTTTTTAATGTGTACAGAATTTTTGAGTCTCTTATGGATGGCAGTGAGTAGGGAAAATACTGTACAGTAATATGCCGAGTTCTGTCTCACAGAAACATTCCTCTCTCAAGATGAAAAACCATAGAAAAACACCTACTGTTCACCCAGCCACATACAGCAGTGCATCATCCTACTGAATCTAACCTTTCTTTGAAGGCAACAAGAGCAAACGTTCCAAGACGTTGTGAAAAAGACATTGAAATTTAGCAGTATTTTCATACACCTAATATTGAGACAGAGACTTGCCCTTTTACCTACCATGGATTCATGTTATTTCTCAGCAGACACATTTTTGTGATTGTCTAAAACCCAGTGAAAGCTAGAAGATCTGCTCATATCACTTTTTTTTATTACATTCCATTTCCTTGTATAGATTCCTGGAATGAACACTTGTAAAAGTGATGTGCTTACCCTTTAAGAATGTTTGGGAGGGTAATGGAAGCCATAAAAACATTTGCAACTATCTCTTTTTATGGTACTAAAGTTAAATCAGGAACTATTTGAGGAAACATGCAGATTCAAGTTGGAATAATGTGCTGTAATGCAATCATGAAACCTATAGCTGGCTGACGAAGCTGGATAATGTATGGTCAACTACAATAAACTCAGGGAAATAAATTCAAATGGCCAGTCAGTGCAGTGTGGTAGCTCGCAGACGCTTCCAGAAAGGTACAAAAGGAAGAATAAAAATGGGCTAAGGACTTGGAGATTTCCATGCTAAAAGAAAGAACCTTCAAAACATGTTGCTTAGTGCATCCATCTGACAAGAAATAATAAATTCTTCCTTGGTATTGACAGCTAAAAGCAGCAAGGGCTAGCGAAATCAAGGATAAAAATAATAAATAAGAACAAAAGACTCCATGATTATCAAAATGTATTAAAAACTACAACAAATACAATAAAAACTGAAAATGTACATCTAAATTATAAAAGACAATAAAGCAAAAGAACTAAATATAAATGGTTTAAACACGGTTATACAATCTACCACAGAGTGAAAATTATGAACCAGAATGGCATTTTACAGTCATACCAATTAGGAGAATATCATACTCTCATCTCTGAAGGGGATTAATGAATACGTAAATGGGGAAATTTTCTAAAACTAACTGACTGAGCAACAGACATCATGACAAGTGGCACTGTAAAATACAGTAGATGTCAAACAACTGGCACTGTTGAATAGCTGCTACTAAAACTGTAAGAATGTTTACATACTCATGAAAATATAAATGATAAAGAAATTTAAAAATTTGTAGCTCTCATAATGAATCAAAAATTGAAGTTCGTGAAATGACACTACAAAATCATTGCTACTGCCAAGTGGTTGTTCATGACCGAGAACAGTCTTTACAGTTGGACCCCAAAAGAGACATATGTATTACTGGTTGCAATAATGTTCCTTGCCTGCTGGATCTTTTGTGATGGTTCTATCTCAATCAACCCTTGATCCATTCAAGAATTCACTTCTCCCAGTTTCCCTGTTCCTGGCATTTTTTACTGGCACCAAAGAAATAATTCCTAAACGTGGTAAAATTTCAGCTACAAAAGGTTCTCCTCACAAAATCTGGTTTCTTTTTTCTAAGCTTCAATTGTTTTACTCTATCTCCTTCAAAGCCACCTAAATATAAAACTAAAAGTAACTATAATACTTTGAACCTCATCATCAAGTTCATACTCCAAACACAGCATTTACAATATACTTGAGCACAATGTTCTAATTCTTTACTGTTAAAAGTACTTCTTCCAAAATAGTGATCCTACAGTTTGCAGAATTTGCTGGCATTCTAAAGGGTAATCTTTCAACGAAGCTCTGAATTGGACAGTGTTGTACTACTGATGAGGTGTCAGCATATTCAAAAACTACAGTTTCTGCAACCTCAATGGCAACTGTCTTGTCTTCACACACATAATAAACAGGACAAATTGACTTCAAACACTCAAGGTGACGGCTACATTACATCCTTAGAAAAGTACAAAGCCTCACTGTTCTTCACAAGATGAAATCAACATCATATAAGTTGTGTTTATAACACTAACTGTTATATGAAATGGAATTCCAAACCTCCTTAAATCTTCAAAATAATGAAAATATGGTTCAGCACATGAATCATGATACCAAGTGAAAGATGTTCTATAAAAATGGTCAATACGTGGCGTAAGCAATTACTTAAGAATACCTCTAGAATGATTTATGAATGGTATATAAAATTTATGACTGAATAATAATGAACTTTAAAAAGGTTTGGATCCAGTACACATACACAGAATGGTTCACATGACTGTACTCTATTTGCACATTCTAGCCCTACACACAAGAAACTGGTCCAGGCAGTATCACATGTCTGTGGTGGGAAACGATTCCTGGCATCAAAACCATGCAAAAGTAAAGCACATAAAAGATATATCAACAATTCTAAGAAGGAGCTTCTTCTAAGTCTCCCAGCAAGCCACAGATAAAAAAGGAAAAAATAGCAGGTATATAAAACCAAAATCCAATTTTTCTCTATGGTTCACCTGTAATATTGAACTGATGAGGTAAAAAAATAACCTTACAGGATAAAAATAGAAGACTTCTTTTCCGTGACGAAAGACAATTTGGCTTTAGCAGAAACAGCTTACATGCATGAACTGAAAAAGTAACTGCCCTCTTAGGAACATTGGTCACATATGAAAAATGCTTCATTCAGTACTTTACCAATGAAAATTAATGATAAACAAATTTAATTAGGCATTTAAAAATGGTATATTGATATATTTCAAATGTTATCAAGCAGTAAACACTTATTAAAAAGTGTACTGTATTTAAATTCTCCAAGTTACCATACTCCAAGAATTTTAGCAACCACTCAAAGATATGTAAAATAAATTTCATGTATTGCAGATTCAAATCATTCCCTTCATCCTGAAGTGACAGGCTCTAGCAAGGGAACAGGTTGCAATTCATACAAATGCATGTCCTTATTAAAACAAGTACTGTGGTACAGTACCTTGGTGACACATACACATGGTTATGTTGAAGGATAATGTAGTGATTCCTTGAAAGCAGACATTGTCTTTCTTTGAAGAAGCCCCCATCCACTTGCAAATAGAATGCTTGTGCTGATTACTTGTATCAGTAACAATTTCTAGTCTTTTACATAATCACATTAATAAAAGGTGTCCACTCAGAAATCCAGTACTGTAACTATATGTCAGTGAGTTCTTTCAACAAAAAGAAAAATATGATTATAAGCATCCCAAACGATAATGAGTTTCCTGTGTATTGTGCAATCAAAATAATTTGTCAAATTACCATACCAAGATATGTATAAAAAACCTGCACATTTTGTTCACCTCATTTAGCGTGAAACACCTTATGTGACTAACTTATAAACATCAGATTCCATGGCCTGGCACATTTGGCAGGAATCACAAGAAGAAGAAACTATTGTTGGAGTTCACAGGTAATTATGTGACAAAGCGAAGCAAAATATTTCCATATGATAAACAACAGCCAACTGGAGCTATTATTTATTCAAATGTGTCAGCTAGATATTTGTGTCAGTTCTGTTTTTGTCACATACTTGCCCAGAACTTCAAAATCCTTAACATTCTAGTACAGTTCAAGAATAAATATTCAGCTCGACCTGAAATAACTCACGTCGAGCAACAATAAAAAAAATCCAAAAGTTGAACATCAATATAGGCCAACCACTGAAAGACACCAAACAAGGTGGTAAATGTATCATTTACCTCTTTGTGTTAATATGTCTGAATATAAAAATCTAAAAATTAAGGTAATCATATAAAATTACTTTTATGTGGCATACAGTGATATGAAGAACAAGGTTCCTGCAAAATGATAGCACTGGTTTGAAATGTTCTAACAAAATTGAGCTTGAACACATATCAATTCATTATACAATTAACCATTAATAAGCTAAAAGATACTTTAACAGCTCTGAGTCAAAGAAAGAGAATTGGAGATTCCTTCATGACAAAAGTGTGACACCAAGCTGTGAAAGAGATTTTAGCCTACAACTGGCAAGGAGCTCACAGCTGCAGTCACTCTACAGAAATGAAAAAAGTCTTTGGAATCATATAAAACAGATCCAGGAATTGCATGACACAGCAGAGAAGCAGACTTCGCTTCTGTCGCAGCCAGAGCCTGCCTCTTGCCTGTCAGTTCTTTGACCCTGTAGACGTCCATTTTCTGGCCCGGCTCAGAGAAGCACGTAACCCGTTTATGGTTTCCCACGTCCTTCTGCTTCTATAAAATTGACATCGTCTCAACAAACGATCAACAAACAAAGCATAAGCTAAATTATATATAACACTAAAAAAATATGCTTCTAGTAAAATAAAGAAAAATGCATTCACATTTTTGGGCATTTGATGCAATCAACAAATAAAAAAAAACTATGACAAAAGAAAATATGGAATAAACAAATCTTTTTTTTACAAACAACACAAGCTAATTAAAACTTTATTACTCTTCCAACATAAAAGAATTGTAATTTCCAAACAAAGGAAAATCTAAATAAAAAAATTTCAATGGGGTTATTGGCCAATATAGCTGGTGCAGTGATACAAGATGCAGCCTTGTTGCTCATGCAATACATGGATGACCAACAGAAACAAAACATTCATCTTGAAAAATGTCACACTGCAAGATCAGCGCATTCCTTTTCAGTTGCGCCTGCTTGCAAGCCTTTTATGCTTAAGAAGGACTGGGGTGTTGCAACAAGCCAGACAGCTGACAATATGATATCTTGTATCACACCCAGAATCAATGATAACATCACATACAAGGGTGCTTAAGACTACTACTGTATAGAAGCAACCATAGGATGGAATAAAGAATGAAACACTTAATTACATTGTGCGATAGTTTTGTTTCTCTGCATTCCTGCGACTCTTGGATGTGAAGCAAAGACAACCTGCAGTGTTACGGGACCTCTTAAGAGGCTTAACAGGATTTTCTTCTCTTTGGCGTTCTGTTAAGCAGCGTTCATAGTAGTCATAGTCTTTCAGGTACCTAAAGGAAATCATTACTGTCAAAGTTATCAAAATCAATCATTAAAAATGCACTTCTTACATAAATACTAGAGAGCAATCAATTCTAATTAGTACTAGCCTAAAATCTAGAAATAAATAGCATACATTCATGATATTGAAGGCCCAGATATATCAATTCCCCTCACAAGAAAGCACAGCACTATGTATGTTTGGGTCAAGTACTAGGTCCACTTCATCTTACAGCTTCAATCCTTTGTATGCTTTGTTTAGTCTAACATCTGCACTTTTGAGCTCCAGACTTTTCCCTTTTTACATCTTTTACCATATAAATGTTTGTTGATGTTTTGCAGTGTTACAGCAAAGTTTGGCTGTAGTATTTTTAGCTTTTCTTCTCCACCTCTGTAACTCAGGTGGTTATTTGGTTAAACACGATTGTGACTGGTGGGACAATGGTAACTGAATGTTATACAAGTACAGCCTTTCCTTTTACTGTAAGAAGAGAAACCACACTGTGTGTTTCAATTCTGATGCTCAAAGGACGTATAATACAATGTTATACAATATTTACTTTTAACATTTCAGCCAAGTTTTTAGTATTATGGCTAGTGAGTAGTGTCTCTCTCTCTCTCTCTCTCTCTCTCTCTCTCTCTCTCTCTCTCTCTCTCTCTCTCTCTCTCTCTCTCTCTCTCTCTCTCTCTCTCTGGAAATCCAGTTTGTTGATGGAGGCTTGTGTGACTAACTATCAATGTCACTGAAAGATATGATAAACCTTGACCACAGTTGCAGATAAAAAAATCGCCACATCCATGGCATGGGAACTGGTAATGCTTGCAACACTCAAACAAAAGAGCACGGATTATCAACAAGAGTACATGAAGATTTTACTTGAGTGCCAATTAGTAAGCATTATCATTGTTTACAAGCTGGAACATGTCTCTTGAACTCCAGTCATAAGCTTATCAACCTCATCCTGAGGAGCTGTACATTTTCTGCTCAAGTAGGCCTAACAGGTGGGCTCTTGGCCCTGTGAGAAACCTTTTTGTGTCAAGAAAGGCACTAAGTTTGCCATCTCCTTATGTTTGTCTTCAAAGGCCATAGATGATATGGTTGAGTGATGAACCAGAGTGTATCTGTTAAAAGTAAAATTTTTTCTTCAGAAAGAGTTTGCCATCCCTTTGTGTTTGTCTTTATAGGAGGAACCAGTGCTCCCTGAGAACACCATATGTAACAATTCTATTCAAGATATTTCTAGCCCAAAATTTCCCTAATTCTTAGTACAGTACCGTATAAAAAATTTTCCTAGCACTCACTATTCCTCTTTTATATTGTAATGGCAAACTTTTGCTCCTATTTTACATGTAGGCAAACTTTTTATAATATTGGTGAGCCAATAATGTTCTTAGGTCTGTAGAACAGTTCCCTTCATTACACTGTTCTAACTCACTAAATAGTGGTGAGCCAATAATGTTTTTGGTTCTGTATTAATTACTGGCATTTTCTTACTGTGGGAAAGAGTAAACATAATGATTCTGACAGGTGGAAAAGTATTAAAGACTGTGCATTGTTGCCTGAGGCTACCAAAGTGGTGGAGCAGGGCAACAAAAACTCACTAGTCAGAGTCAGGTTACAATAACAAAAGTTATTGATTGTCATAATGACTTCACTAAATTTACAAACTGCATAAAAAGAAAAGAAAAATGATGAAAGAATAATCTCTACATGAGTTGAAGGAAATTTGTTTAAATAACAAATTGCAAGAATCATAAGAGTATCTGTGTCTAGGAATACACATCTTGTTGTCAGTGAGATAGAGATATGAAAAAAAGTGAGGCTTTTACCTCCTTGTAATCCATGGATCCATGGGGACATGTGTGGTAATGCTAGCAAGCCAGTGTGTAGGATTTGTCTGGACCCTGTACAGTACATGAGCTAATGTAAAAGAAGGGTTTGTTGTGAAACAAAAGAGCTAACTAACAAGCACATGGATCAGAGTGATAACTAATGTTCATTAATCACTACAACTTAACTATTGGACTTTCAAAAATTAGAATTTCTAATACATCATTGTTAATTTCAATCTGGCCTGGGTTAAAGAAGGACCTACTGTATTATTAAAGAAGCATGTCTCATAAGCCCTCCAGATATAAATGTACCAAAGGTGATGTGCACTGTAATTGTGGTTTCCTAGCAAACCTTAATTCTCCCACTGAAATAGTAAAATACTGACACTAAACCATCATCAGAAAAAGATCCTGGACAAGAGGGAAACTGGTTAGGAAAGGGTAACTAAATTTCCCATTACATATAGCCTACAGCAAAAGTTTAGGTGCATGACAGAAATTACTTGGTTTGCAAGAAAAGAAATGTATGTTAAATACCTCAATCCTTTTACTCTCTCAGGCTGTTACACTTAGGAGAGGCATTACCATCTGATTTGAAAATTATTTCTAAAGCCTAGAGATTTACAAATACTACTCTAGTTGCAATAATTTAAAGCGTGACATTACCTTGAACCAATTTATGTGCAATGTTTTGAAATAAATCATATAAGAACAAAGCAATAATGATAAAACATGTAAAATACATTAATATGTGAATAGAGAAGAAAAGATGTTAACATGTAGACAAATACCTTGGGGATCTAGATCATATAACCAAACCTTCTGGCATCTAAACCCAGTAAAACATCCACAAAATGTTAGTACAGTAGTTTCTTCAATAACAGTATATGGACATATTACAGTAATAAGTTACTAAAAAATATTGAAAGTCAGTATATTTTATACTATAAAAAGTTCCTAAATATTGAAGTTAAACCTCAATGTGAAAATACCTTTACCAAGAATACGAGAAGTACATCTTAACTATTACAAAAACTACGTAATATGTATCATTTTGGTACTACAAAATTTCATTAAAATGTACATATGATGGCATCAGAATTTCAGTTTCAGCTGTGAAGATCAATGATTATTTCATAGGAAATATTGTATGGTATATTTTATGATGATTCCTATATACTTTGTGTCTAGTGGCCTTGCCAACTTGTCTATGTATAAGATTGCACCATAAAAAAAATTTTTCTCTTAACTGTTGTATCTGAGCAAAGAAAATAAGGAGGCACTAATCTTACCATACTGGTGGCCATCTATGCCTGTTCAGATATGCTTGGTTTTCTGGATGTAAGGAGCGTAACTGCTTGGACATTTTATGGCACACATGGTTGTAATTTGTAGCCATACACGTTAAACACCACTCCACTAATTGGTCAGCATTGTGCATCTGGAAATTTGAGGAACACTCTAGTGTTTATGCATGGAAAAGACAATTTAGTTTTTTAATATCTAGAAAACAATAACATTACAAGACTTAGAAGCATACAAAGTACACTATACATAAAGGTGGTAGCGTAATTTAAACTTCAATAAATGCTTCTAGTTACTAGACTGCAATAAGATGGCCACTGATTTTTAAAAATTCAAAACATACTCACAAAGAAAGGAAGAAGTCAGACTATAACACATGGCTCTTTATACCTAGAACAGGTTGAATTTTAGTTTTCCTATTCTGACTTCCTTATTATGTCAAGTGGGTAAATTACCAACATGCATGTCTACAATGGCAACTGACTTTAAAGGTACTGAGTTCCAAGGCAAAAGCATTGACTTCATTAATTACAGAGGATTTATACTACATATGAAAGAGTTCTTACACTTGAGATGATATCAGATTACTGTACGGCATTTTAATGTTTTGGTGCTTGACAAAAGAGTATCAGACGACAAAAAAAATAAATAAATAAAACTTACAAAGAAAAGTACCACATATCAGCTACATGTATAGGTTATGGAGGAAACTGAATTTTATAGGATATGCATCACCCGTATTCACTTTTCTCTATAAAAAATAAAACTCAGGTTTTGAAACAACCATGCTTATGTTTCATATAAGTAAACAAACTTCACTTACTACATCCTTAACACTAAGGTATTTTACTATACCCTTACTACAAAGGTTAAGTAGATAAATTGAATGCTACATAGCTATCCACAAAGTGGGGAATGGCAGTTTACAGATGGGCAGGGAATGGGAAGAGGGGACTGAGTAAAAGGTAGTTTCAATCAAGTATTTCTGAGTCCAGTCCCGTGTCAGCCGGTGAAATTCCATTACAGCACGAATTTCTAGGTATAACCTTGCTAGATATACCAGAGAAAAAGAGCTTTCAGGAAAGCTGGGGTTACTACCCCAGTCGAGCCGCCTTCTAGGAAGACGTGGTATAAGGAGGGTGAGTGAATACCACTACCACGGAAACCTACTCGAAAGATCTCCCCTACCAAAACCCCGGAACAGAGCGGTGAGCCGTTACAGCCCCCACACCAAACACCCGCCAGGACGGCGACACCAGCGCCACCTACCTCATTCCATTTTCTAGCACGTGAAATCGCTGTTTCTTTTGTGTGCTCGTCTCCATTATTTTGGATTTTTCTGCTTCTGAGATGGCGTCGAGCAGCTTTACCATTTCCAAGTTAAGTACCATCTTCTTGTGGGGTTTTGTTCTGATTTTTGGCTGTTAAGGTCTCGTATTTTCATAAATATTGAGATCTTATTATGTCGCCACGGCGTCCCCTGCCAGCCATGTCGACCGCGAGGCGACTCCTTCTGTTCTTTTCAGTTGGAGTTGTCTCCTCGTCGTTATAGATAAATTTTGCCCCTTTGGTCCCTTCCTGGTGGTTCCTTATGTGGCTCCCCTTATGAATTATTTCATTGGCCTACGGGCCTTGGTGAGAGTGATGCCCCGTCTAGGTTCCCCCCCTCCAGGTTGGGTTCCTGTTATTTTTGGTCTTACTAGGCTAATTAATTTTGCTTGAAGATGGTGCTCTCTTTTAGTTTTATTTTTATTATTTTGTTGTTGGTTTACCTCGGGTGCTGGCGGCAGCCTCAGATCTAACCGCTTCCCCGTGGTAGGCTACGCTCTCTGTTGAGCACATTTTAGTTTTTATGAGTGATGGTTATTTTGTGGAGTAGGCTGTTTGCTTCCATCCCCTTGCCCTGGGTGGGGAGTTCAGGTTGAGGGAGTTTTGTTGCGGTTTCCTCCGGGATCGTTTTTCGGTGGGCAGAGTGAGCCCCTTAGTCCTCTTCCTCCATTTAGGGGGAATCGAGTTCTTGGGTTGTGTTTCCTCTAGGCTAGTCGCCCCCTTGCCCGCCATTCTCGATCCTGGTTGGTTCTCAGCACAAAATTTCTCTCCCTGTTGCTTCCTCCTCCCTTCTGCCCTCCCTTTTTCCTAGCCTATATTAAGGTTAGGTCCATATTAGGCTTCGCCTAGGTAGAAGTCGGGCTTCGGGTTGTGTTGCTTCCGGTCATTCTACCCTTCCAAGATTCATCGTCTGGGAGGTATGGTGCAGTTGAGCGGGTGAGCTTCTCCCCGTCTCCTGTTCCTTCCTGGTAGCCTACTCCTCCTCCTTCCCCCCCTCCTCCTCTCTCCAGCCTTGCTCTACTCGTGCGGGTGACGCTAGATGGCGTTTTCTCCGAGTTCAGGGACTTCTCCTATTGGTTGAGAGATTCGCTCCCTCCCATATCGTCCCTAGCATCGCTGTATTGGGGTTGGTGGTTTGTTTACTCGAACGCGTTCGAGTCCCTATCCATTAGTCTCCCCGTCGGGTTACGCTGATACGGTAACAATATTGCTTCAGCCTATGTTATGAACATACTGAGCATTTTACCTGTCTTGTTTCTCCGCGGGAAGTAAGGGCGGAAGGTTGTTCATTTTGAGAGGAGCGGATCCTTCCGTCCTCTTGAGTTCTTACCATCACTTATTACTGTTATTATTTTTGTTTTTGTTTTAGATAAGTCTGTTTATCTACAGGAATATTTTCCTTAATTCATTATATATATTATATAAGTGAGTCCGGTCCTATACCCGGGGGCTCCGCCGTTATTTTACTGGCAGCCCTTAGGGTTGGTTCCTGGTCTCTCTTTCCTTCATTCCCCGGAGTACTCCGGGGTCTGAAAAACCTTTACCTTCCACTCTATGTAATTTAGAGCTTATTGGCCCAGTTTATGATTAGGAGTTCTTCTCCGCCGAGTATTCGGTTGCAGTTGAGTTTCCCGGCCTTGTCAGCTTTAGTTTGCTTAGGGTGGGAGGTTCATGTACTTTTCTACTTACAGACTGTTCGCTGTGAGGAGCCGGGTGCACCGCCTCCTCCAACAACCTTACGGTCACGTAGTTTGCCGGACCCACGCTGGTTGTGCGGTCCGACTGGATGACCTGGTTGTCTGGCACCCTGATGGTTGTGAGGTTTGCTTCGCTCTCTGCACAACTGTCCAGGATGAGTCGGTAAGTAACAGTCTTTACATTACTCCTGCCTTATGCTCCTCATATTATATGTGGTATATTGTTTATGAGGTTCCGGAATGGTTTTCGTTCTTAGCTAATTGTTGGCTTTCTTACAGGCGGACTTAAGCTTCCAAGAAGTCTGCCTTGGAATCCCTCCGGGCCTGGGTGGCTGGGTTTGGTAGGAACGTTCGTCCGGGGAAGCCCTACGTCCTCGACGCCAAGTTGAGGGACTTGCTCTACCCCGCGCACGGGTGGCGGCGCAGTGCCTGAAGACCTTGCCACCCCTATCATCCAGCAAATCCGGGATGAGACCCAGCCACCCCAAGTGGATATCCTCTACGCTGAGGTCTCGGAGGACGTAGCCGCCATGGATCTCAACCTGGAACCCATGAACATAGAGCAGGACCAGGTGGTAAGTGGTGAGGTAAGTGAGGTTGTTGGGGCGGGCCCCCCTTTATTTGACTCCCCTGCTTCATCAATTTCTTCGTTCGCAGGTTTTGTGAAGTCTTCCTCCTTGGGTGATAGAGCTCCGTCTGCTATCCCCAAGTTGAAGTTGAAGACTTCATGGAAGGCGAAGGGCTACAAGTCCTCGACCTCCAAGAAGGCATCGCCCTTCCCCCCGTCGAAGGCTAAGGCTTCAGGGCCTGTAGCCTCCGGGAGCAAGTCTGGTTCCTCCAGCAAAGGCGCGAGTAAGAGGGCTGCAAAACCAAGCCCTCCTCGCCAACCTGCTTTCGACGCAGAGGCCTTTGCCAATCAGCTTTACAAGCGTTTTACGGAGGACCTAGATTCGAGGTTTAGCAAAATCTCCGAAAAGTTGGCCAGTCATGATAACATACTGGCGGAATGGCTCACCCACCCCCAGCCGAACCACAGTATGTTATCCCCGACACTGCGGACCTCCCGCCGCTCGATGTCGGTAACCCTTGGCGTTTGCACTCCGGGCCATCCAACATGATGACAAACTGACACTTGATGGTCTTGGCACGAGACGGTTGGAGGGGTGGAGTTCTTCCCCCGATCTCCTGCCCCCTTACCCAGGCTTCGTGAGGCTTACGGAGGAAGCTTGGATTCGGTCAGACAAGGTTCCTAGGGAGACTGTCATCGTCCCTAGGGACCAAGCTCAGTCGGCTCTTCTGCGCACTCTGACGGAGTGGCAGGCAGACAATACGAAGTTGACTCCTTTCAAGGGCAACTTCACTATGTTTGCCCTGGGAGACAACCTTCCCACCCCTTGCTTGGACAAAGTCGCTCTGGCTACGGCCCGAGCGTGCTTTGATGGTAATCCGTTACCACAGCTAAGGGAGACAGACCCTACTTCCTGGTATTCCCAGGAAGTAATGAGTTCTGGTTAGAAGCCCCGTCCACTTTCACGGTCGGAAGCTGGACCCCTTCTGCGCGCTTCCACGCAGTTCAGTGAGCAGCTCCCCAAGCTGCCGGAAGCTCTTTGAAAGCGGAGTTTGATGCTCGGGTTGTTAGCCCGGTCCTTAAACTCCGTATGCCTTACTGAAGCTACTGCCGTCTCCTGCTCGGACGAGCCTTTCTTCCAGGTATTGGCTAAATCCTTGCTGGCAGGCTTCCAGTCTGACTTATTTGAGTTTATCATGGCCAGACTGGAATGTCGGAAGTTCATCTTTGCCGATCGACTATCCGCCACGAGCCCTAACAAGCTCGTGAAAAGCTCGATCTGGGGACCTAACCTCTTCCCTGAAGAGGAGGTCACAACGTTATGGCCGAGGCTACACGGGCCAACCAGAGTCTTCGTTCTCGCTGGGGCATTTTCGCCTATAAGCGTAAGACCCCAGAATCGCCGCCCCCAATCGAGAGGAGGTAAACGCTTCAGGAGGCATAAGAGGCCCTACCATCAGGCGGTAGTCCAAGCCGCCCCGGTCTCGGGCAGTAGAGCAGCCTTCTACTTCCAAGGCTCACCCCAACAGTATGTGCTGGTCCAACCAGCTGCACCCTCCTATGTGGCTCACCGGCGTACAACCCCACACACGAAGGCCGTGGTTACTTTCACGGCCTTAATAGGGTTGCAAGGGAGGAAGAGGCAAAAGCCCCTCATAGAGGGAAGCCCAACACCACCCCAAGGGGAAGACCTGGACGTGGTAGGGGAATAAACCCGCTCCTCCCACTGAGAGAACACAGGTAGGCGGTCGCCTGTTTTGGTTCAGGGACCAATGGACCTTCAGCCCTTGGGCACACAGCATTGTGTCCAAAGGACTAGGATGGAGCTGGATCAAAACCCTCCTCCTCTAACCAGGTTTTACCAGCCACCCACATCAATCCTAAAGGATTACGTGACAGAATTGCTCAACAAACGAGCAATAAAGAAAGTAAGGCACCTAAAGTTTCAAGGCAGGTTATTCACTGTTCCCAAAAAAGACTCCGATCAGCAAAGAGTGATCCTGGATCTGTCGTCTAAATCTCTACATAAAATGCGACAAATTTTCGCATGCTTACGGTAGCTCAAATGCACGGACTCTACTTCGCGTGGAGCCGTCACCACCTCTATCGATCTTTCAGACGCTTATTATCACGTCCCGGCGCCGGAACTTCTCAGTTCCTCGGTTTCAGACTCGGGAATCAAGCCTACTCCTTCAGGGTCATGCCCTTCGGTCTGAACATTGCGCCCAGGATATTCACAAAGCTGGCGGACACGGTAGTACAACAACTCCGGTCTCAGGGATATCCCTAGCAGCATATTTAGACGATTGGATAATTTGGGCACCAACAGTTCCGAGTGTCAGAAAGCTACGTCCATAGTCATCAATTTCCTGGAGTCGCTAGGGTTTTCAACTGAACAGAGAAGTCCCGTCTGACTCCGAGTCCCGGTTTCAATGGTTGGGTCTCCAGTGGGATCTGTCATCTCACACGCTGTCCCTTCCGCCTCCCAAGAGGAAAGAGATAGCATCTCTCACCAGGAGATTCCTCAAAAATCCATCAGCATCCCGCCGGTCCCAAGAAAGGGTCCTTGGATCTCTTCAGTTTGCCTCAGTGACAGACCTGCTATTAAAAGCGAAATTAAAAGACATAAACAGAGTGTGGGAGTCGAGCCAATGTCAAGCTCAGAGACAAGGTCTCCTCCATTCCTCAAATCTTAAAGACAAGATTGCGTCCTTGGGCCTCGGTCAAGGGCCTGTCCAATACAGTTCGCCACCAATTTCCCCCTCCGGCACTAGTTGTTCACACAGACGCTTCCTAAGCGGCTGGGGGATATTCACCAAAACAAAAGTACAAGGAACGTGGTCCACAATGTTTCAGCAGTTCCATATAAATACCCTGGAAGCTATGGCGGTCTTTCTAACTCTGAAGAAAATCCGCCCCAACCGGATTCATATCAGGTTGGTATTGGACAGCGCAGTGGTAGTTCATTGCATCAACAGGGGCGGCTCCAAATCAGGCCGAGTAAACCAAGTAATGGTTGCTATCTTCTCCTGGCGAACAAGCACGGCTGGCACCTGTCAGCCACCCACCTAGCGAGGGCACGGAACGTGGTGGCGGATTCCCTGTCCAGGACTACTCCGTTGAGACGGAGTGGTCCCTGGACGTGGAGTCTTTCAAATGGATTTGCGCGGGTTCCGGGCCTCCAAGTGGATCTGTTCGCAACGGAGAGCAACTTCAAGCTCCCCTGTTATGTGGCCCCAACCTGGACCCTCAGGCGTATGCCATAGACGCAATGACAGTAGATTGGAACAGTTGGGAGAAGATTTATCTTTTCCCCAATAAATTTACTGCTGAAAGTTTTACACAAACTCAGGACATTCAAAGGTCAATTAGCCCTAGTAGCCCCCTATTGGCCGAAGAGCAATTGGTTCCCTCTTCTTCAGGAACTGGGATTACGGAGTCTTCGGATTCCCAAGCCCATTCTGACTCAGACAGTACAAACTAAGACTGTGTCAGCTTCCTCAAGAATTCAGAATGCCCTAGTTTTATGGACTTTATAAAATTCGCAGCCCAAAAGGAGCTTAACATTGACCCTGTCAACACTCTGTTTTTAGAATCAGATAAAAAGAGATTCTACTATTAGACAGTATGACTCAGCAGTCAAAAATTAGCCTCCTTCCTAAAAGCATCTGAAGCCAAAATCATGACAGCTAATTTAGGAGTTTCCTTTTTAGATCATTGTTTGAGAAAGGCCTTTGCTCGCCACTATTACCACAATCAAATCAGCATTAAAGAAAGTATTTCTTTACGGCTTTAAAATCGACCTTACAGATTCTTACTTTTCATCTATCCCCAGAGCATGCGCTCGTCTGAGACCAGTATCACGCCCACAGTCTGTTACGTGGTTTCTCAATGACGTCCTCAAGTTAGCATCAGAGATGGATAACTTTCATTGCTCTTATCAGGATCTGTTAAGGAAGACCTTATTTTTGATTAGCTTGGCTTCAGGTGCTAGAATCTCAGAGCTGTCGGCTCTCACTAGAGGTGATAATTATGTGAACTTCCTCCCGTCTGGAGAGGTCCTCCTTTCCCCCTGACCCTAGATTTTTAGCTAAGAACGAAGACCCACAGGACAGGTGGTCTCCTTGGAAGGTGGTGCCCTTCCTCAAGACCAGTCTTTATGTCCAGTTTATACACTTAAATCTTACCTTTTAAGAACTCCACAGAGTAAGTCGGGTCCTCTTTTTATCAGGGAGAAAGGTGGTACTCTTTCACTAAATGCTATAAGACAACAAATTCTATATTTCATTAAACAGGCCAACCCAGATTCAGTTCCCAAGGTTCATGATATTCGAGCAGTTGCTACTTCCATTAATTACTTTCATAATATGGACTTTTCGGAGTTATCTAAATTTACGGGTTGGAAATCACCTCTAGTGTTTAAACGCCACTATTTAAAATCGCTCGAAGCCCTGAAATTTTCTACCATAGCTGTGGGAAGTGTCATCTCCCCACCTTAATTAATCATATCCTTGTCCTTTCCTTTCCCCCCCGCCCGCCTGCCTCATTTACTTTTCTGCTTATTCTCCTGGTTGATTATACCTCACTGCCTGGCTCCTCATATTGATGTTTCTTGTACCTGTTGATGGAAAAAGTGTAATCTGACATGCCATGATTGTTTTTCTTATGGGGTACTGGACAGTTTTTATTTGGCTCCACGTACCCCAGATATATGTATATGTTAATGCTCATTGATTTTGTCTCTTACGTGTTTAGAATAAGTTTACGTGTATAGTATTAAGGTTATATTTGCAGTTATTTTGTGCTTTTCATGTTTCACCTTGCTTAAGTAATTTTAAGGTTTTTGGGGCCTCTTCTCCGTCGTGTCGGGACCCCCCTTGTTTCATAGTATTAAGTTTTTTGATGTGCCTTAGATTTAGTATGCCTTAGTCTTAATATTCTTGCTCACGGAAGAGATTGCTTAATTAAAATAATTTTGGTAAACTTTTGCCTTTTCTTCAGATTACCCCCCATTTCTTTTTCCTGGTAGTTGCAGCCTTGGCATGATTCTCTATCACGATTTCACCCGGCTGACAGGACTGGACTCAGAAAAGGGATTTTGACAAAGGAAAAATCTATTTCTGAGGAAGGTCCCGTGTCACCCGGTGACCCTCCCTGAATCACCTAGTACTCTCCCCCTCTTGCACATGCCAAGTCTGGGGTTAGTGCTAGCATGGAATGAGGTAGGTGGCGCTGGTGTGTGGCGTCCTGGCGGGTGTTTGGTGTGGGGCTGTAACGGCTCACCGCTCTGTTCGGGGTTTTGGTAGGGAGAGATCTTTTCGAGTAGGTTTCGTGGTAGTGGTATTCACTCACCCCTCCTTATACCCACACGTCTTCCTAGAAGAGATTTCGACTGGGGTAGTAACCCCAGCTTTCCTGAAAGCTCTTTTTCTCTGGTATATCTAGCAAGGTTATACCTAGAAATTCGTGCTGTAACGGAATTTCACCGGGTGACAGGACCTTCCTCAGAAATAGATTTTCCTTTGTCAAAATCCCTTTTTTCAAATATCATATAGAATAACAAATACTCATCCAATCTGTTTTTCAAATATATATATATTTTTTTGTCATAAACCCATTACTCAGCCTGAATAGCAACTACAGTGGGAGTTGCACTGACCTCCTGATGCTCTGAAGGTGAAAAAGACCTTAAGGGACAAGGATGCTCCTGGGCAAAGATGTACTGTATAGTAAATTGAAATAAGGACGAACCATTTGAAAAATTGAAGGAATGTGAGAATGGTTTTAAGAATCCAAACAATAGGCCCAATTACCTCTAGAAAAGTAACGAAACTGTTACAGCTAGGGAATTGAGACAGGAAGTAAAGAAAAGGACTTTACAGGCTCTTGTGGAAGAAAGAAAGATTTGTATTCCAAGTGCTGACTCAAAGTCAAGCCAACCTTACAATTTCAAAAGTAGTGTGGGAAGTGAAATCAGTTGTGATGCCATGTGAAGCAGTAAAGATCTGAGTCAACCTGAAAAAGAAAAGTTTATTGCAACCCATGGTGACTGGATGAGGAGCAAACTGAGAATGCCTCTCCAAGGTAAAGGTGATAAAAAACAGATTATCTTGCTGTGGAAAAAGGAATGAAAATGGGGATAAGAGGTCCCCTGTTGCTTGAAACATTAGGAAACAGCCTAAAATGGTTGTACAGGGTCTCAATCCTATAAAGAGCTTCAGCCACACATGCGTGCAGATCTGATGGAGTCAGAGATTAGCCAAGGTTCCTCATTCTGAAGTTCCTATGAGCAAGCAACCAATGGTTCCATTACAGTAAGACTCTTGAGCTGACCTCAAATCCAAACCAGGTGTCATTAACAGTGAAAAGACAAAATTGACAAGGCTCTCCACTAACTGCTGCAGATGCTTACTAACTGGAAGAAAACTACAGAAAATTGCGTGTCTCCTGGAAACTAAAACACATCTATTATCCAGATGGAACAAAGATTACCACCCCCTCCAATTTAAGTATTCAGTAGCAAAAAAAAAAAAAAAAAAAAGCTGATGAAGGTGGACTGAAGTATTCTTCTTACTTCTTGAGTCCAAGTGGCTCAGCACTAACAAAGATCCCTGAAAACTATAATACTGTCGTGAAGCACTGTTTATCCAAAATGATCAGATCAGCACTGAAAGGACCCATGGCAGGCAATGAGAGACTATATGCATGAAGAGGATACCTGAGCAGTTACCATATCTTGATAGAAGGATCTGGATTCTGATAACTGAAGTCCCTCCTGACAGGGCTTATGATAACTGAAGTCCCTCCTGACAGGGCTTATGGTAACTGAAGTCACTCCTACTAGATCTGAATGATAATGGAATTCTTACAACCAGGGCACAACTGAAGGCTGACAAACATGCCTTTAGAGAGGGAACTTTGAGGATTTTGAATGAACTGCAATCAAGCTTGCAGAATACGACTTGAGATACAGAGGAAGCAAAGCTCAATAGATGGGATGGCTGAAAATGCAATGTTTTTAAAATAAAGCACATTTGTCTATAAACTCATCAATAATGAATAGCCTAATTCCATGCAAATGGCTCCCAGTCACAAAGCTTGAAAGATCTTCACTTTATCAAGGTGGACAATGACAAAGAAGCTTTGAAAGAGATGAGTAGGCATCCCTTTTCCTAAATTGGCTGGCAAAGCAGCAGTACTGTAATTGTTCAGACCATGGTAGCTTCCGTAAAGTTATGAATATCTCATGAGAATATCCAAGCATCAGCCAACAGTCATTGTCAAATATTGTTAAATAATAATGAAAATTTTGTGAGAATCTTCATTACCTTCATGCAATGAGCAATGTTTAGACAGTAAACAATATGTTATGATACCAAATATCTGGAGAGAAGAAAAGGTTGACATACAGTTATAAAGTCAAACAATAATTAGGAAGGTCAATCAACTATAGAAATGCACTAAGAACATACATATATTTATTGTCCATTACTGTATTAGAAAGCAGATAATCCCATAAGTTCTTGTAGGTGGGACATATACAAGTCCTTTCTAAATGAGTTAACATACTGCATAATACTGACACTTAACAACCTAGATGAGTATTAGATAAAACAAAAAACCAAAGGATATGAGTTTATTAATAAACCTAGAGAGACAAAAAAATCTGACAACTTACCTGAAGAGGTTCCAACAGGTAGATACAATCTTCGCTTACATCACCACCTGCTTGGATTATACGCTGGAAGAGGTCAATGATTTCATTTTCAACCAGGGATATAAGTCGCGGAAGACACAGCCGGTTGCCTAACTCTATGATGGGGAGACATTCCCTGATTTTAAGAGTGGGGATACTATCCGTGTACAAAAACTGCAACAATATTTGGAACGTCCTCTGCTTCACACCAGGAAACGTTATCTGATGGCAAAGATGTGCAGATTCTGCTTAGAGGTTTGCTGAAGTGAAAATAGGAATTTTATTTCAAGTGGTCTGGAGATTTGGAGAAATGGAAAAAAATAAGCTTATCAAATCAGTACCTAACATGGTGGTCCTAGAAGGAAGGATTGGAGGGAAGCCTAGGAAGTGCTGAAGTTATAATTCAATGAAAACAATGGAAGGAGCTTTAACATTAAGGAAATATGAAAAATAATGCATCAGTGTAAAGGAGATCAACATATTGTTGATGGGAGTTCTTTTTAGGTGAATGAAAACAACTGTGAGAATGTTAAAACTGCACAAGGTTACACCATGGTTAAGAAGGTTAAAGATGAATAAGACCATGAATTTTATGTTTTCTCTAATGCCAACAAAAAGCAAGTGCCACATTTGTGAAAATACAGTTTATTTATAATAATATTATTCGGAACTACTTTAGTCAGTGTCAGCCTTATTATCTCTGTGACCACCAGTGATATCACTATGAACATTTTTATCCTCATTATCTCTATGAAGTTACTTTTAAAGCCTTACCACTTTTGCATTGCTTTCTCGGAAGTCCCCTGAGAACATGGCATGCATGACATCACATCGTGCCATAAGCAAAGGTCTGTGAACCGCACAGGTTCCATCTTCTAGCTGGAAAAGGACATCTGAAAACAGCCCACCTTCTAAACACAACTCTCGCAGTCGCCCACACAACATCTGCACGTGGATAAAAATGTCAGAACAATAATAACCTGAAAAACATAATATGTACATATAAAAATTGACCATACATATAACATCTGAAAATCTAAAACTACAGCATCTTACAGTCCAATGAACATATGTAATTACTAGTAAATTATATACAAACTCCTCATAAATTAATGCTACATAAACTTGGTTGTAATGTTTATAAACATTAACCTACATAAAAATAATTGGGCTGATTGCAATATTTGGTAGTTTCTACTTACCTGAAGGTACTGCTGAGAGAGTTCATTATTTAAGAATTCTTCTTCTGTCATGAGATTTGTGACGTACAATTGGAGCTCTGGGAGTTCTAAGAATTCTGCTGCTTGTTTAAGATCACTCAGCTCAGTGTACGGCAGATGACACTCCCGACAGAAGATAGTACCAGTGTACAGAAAATGCACTAAAGCATGTAGAACCGACCCACTAACCAGTTTACTGAGATGAACTACAGTCTGAATAGGTACCCAGGCAAGGCTTTGGCGTGGACTGCGATCACAGTTGTTTCGCTCACTTCCTCTATCATCCCACTAGGAAAATAAAATTATTCAGGATTATATTAAAACATCAGTGCATGTACACTAAAGTCTGTGTTTACAGAATTTTTAACAGCTGAATTATATCTTTCTATTCAAACAATAATAGACAAGTCTTCGTCTTACTAAGGTAATGGTGGAACAATTCTACAACAGAGAGAAGAAATAACACTTGATGAAGCATATTTAGTGGTCATTTGTTACTTGACCTTTGTTTCTTATAACAATTATTTCTGTATGCACACTCTTCCACAACTGGTGGTCTTAATAACAGGAGATATGAGCAACAAAAATCTTTCTCTTTACCTCCTAAGAGACTTCAAGACAAATCATTTCTAAGTTATACCCAGAAATTCTGCATGATATTTACCCTATACAGTACATGCATGTGAATGGCCAGCCATATGGGAATAGGCCTAATAATTTCCCCTCTGAGGTCTGGTTAAACCATCTAATGATAAAGTAATAACAATAATGAAGACATATTATGAAAGCTGCAAGATGCTTAAGCTTAAAACTTGGAGATTTTAGTGAACAAAGAAATATAATGTAATCTTTCTTAAACAATAAGAGTGGATGAATGTATTAAAATAAACTGATTTACACATGAGTACCTGTACTGACATTAGTGAATATCAAGATATCCATTCCTCACACAACAACCAATGCGTTTATTACAAGACCTAACACGAGAAGTAACTGAAAATTCCACCAGTTAATTACTTGTCCTCATGGATGATCATGCTCAGCGCAGTAATACACGTACTATACGAAGATCATGCCCAGGCAGTCCCCAGGTTACGACAGACTCGCTTATGTTATTCCGAGGTTATGATGCTCTTCAAATATATTAATAAAATTTATTTCCTGGGTTACAGCGCATGTTCCGGGTTTATGTCACCAGTCCGATGGAAGACTGGAACTTGATATGGCTCCAAAATGGCAAAATGGTAAAAATGTAGAGGTTTTTCAATGAAAAGCTCAATCAAAATGCAGGTTGCATACGTTGTTTTCAAGACGCCCAAAGAGTTAAAAGTAAGGTTTTCTTACGATTTTTGACAATGTCTTTGGTTACCCTGTTTTTCGGCTTACGTCACGGCATAGGAACAGAATCCCCAACATAAACCGCGGACTGCCTGTACTGTATATACTGTAGTACCTATACGAATGATTATGTTAAGCACAACATACATATACTCAAAGCCAGATTATTACACATCACTTTATATTTTTTAATTTTCCTTACCTGTTCTATACTAATGGCTTGGAAGGCTGCGTGGTTGAGTTCTCGATGAATTCCAGGACGTTGCTCTTGCGGTAACGTCTGCATACTGGACCTTCGCTTTACAGCCTCTCGTATTCTACTGTAATGAAGAGTAATTTCCAAAATCACATCATCTACAAGAATTCGGAGCAAAGTTACACAAACACTGCTGCTTTTTAAATACTAATGATGTTTCCAAAGAATGTACTATGAACGTAAATGCAATTTAGCATTAAAATTTCCCAAACAACCAAAGACAAGCATGTTATTGTGCTGCCATTATAAACTGTCATGGAAATGGATAACAAGATTTTCCGGTTCAATGCCTAAACAAGAGCTCCATAATGAGAGAAAATCCAAATGCCTGATTAGTTCTACAGTGAATATTGATTCAATTTAAATTAGCATGTGTACTGGGCAGTTCATGCATCAAAACTAACAATAAAGACAAACAAAACCAAGTGATGGCTAGGATTTTTCAGAAATTTGAATCTAAGGGATAATGCCTGAGGGGCAGAAGGACAAAAGATTGCAAAAGTGTGAACCAATGCGATTTTTAAAGTTGACACAAATAGTGAAAAAAGTGATGTGAGTTCATAAGCAGTCAGGCAAAACTATTGAATTTCTGTGATACTTACAATATTTAAAAAAGTAAGACAGACAGGATGATTAAAAACAAAGCCTTTGTGCACAATGCCAGGCATTAACATTACAATATCATTAGCCAAGTAAAGCTGAACATGCAGCTGGGGTGTATAGGTGGTTATACTATCATTCTTGCATAAACAGTTGCTGGTAAATGTCTGAAGTATGAGGGTACCATTCAATTATATCATAGGAAAATGATTTCAGTTTACATTAAAAAAAATCATGAGATATAAAAATGAATCTCCCAAACTACATTTGTTTTCTGGAAGGACCTACACATAGGATTATATAGTTACTCACAAACCTCAGATAAGTTTTTAAATCAGACCTACTATTCAGTACAGTGATATGTGGCAACTCAGTAGCCTTAATTATGAGTGTTATTTGTTTAATTATATGCAACATCTGTATGTAAAATCCTGTAATCAACAAACAAAATATCATTAATACTTGAATGAACTGCTATTCTATTCGAACATCATTATTCATTTGGATTTTGTTGGTAATATCATTCACTGGCAAAAATCAATTAATCACCTTACTGAAAACAGATGTTATACAACAGTTTCTCAAAGACAATAATGTTAGGCTTATTAACTGAATTCAGTTGTATGATATTCCATCAGGAGGGAAAAAACCTACTGTGATTAAGTCAGCATATTAACAATAAGGATTCCCTATATAAATGCCAACAAAAGCACTGAAGTTAAAGGAAAAAGCAAGGCACAAATTGGAAAGTGAAAGGGCACTTGGGAATGTGACAATGGTGGGACAATTAGGTTGAACAGAGGGGAAGGGAAAAATTTTAAGAAGGTGACAATGGAGATGGAGAGAAGGGGAGTACTCTCCATTAAATATAAGTGCTGATTACTATACCTCATTTTCTCTTAATGCCATCAGTTTAGATAAGAATAAAGCAGCAAGATATATACTGTAACATGTCTATTGAGATACAAAGCTTCACATGGACACTTATACATATTACTGTTCCATAATAACTGGTGGGATATAAATAGCAATGACATGGTATAAAAATATTGAAATTTAGAGAAAGAACAACTTCATCTTTTAAATCACCCTTTGGTAAATACAGTACATTTAAATATAAGCAAAGAGATGGCATTAATATGCATGCTTATGTATACTGATGCTTGAGACTGAAACCACAATTTCTATGAAATCAACTTGTTTTAATATCTTTTTGTCTAGGTTTAGATGTGGGCCTACTCACTGTATGGAGCTATATAAGTGTTAGCCTTATAGCAAAACAACCTACTTATCTACTAACCACAGTCTTTGAAGTCCCCTTCTTAAAAACTAGATACAGACCCATGCACAAGATTGTACTGCTATGCCCCCCCCCTCCTTTTCTGCACAGTCACTGAGGCCATCATTTGATGAGAATATTCTCAACTACCTACAAAAATCACAAGTACTTCCTGGTCTTTAGCCATAGAGGCATTAAAGAGGTTCAGTAGTATGCTGAAGTTTACTGCATTCAGTCTTTCAACTTCCTCTACTCAACGTCCTTTTCTTGCCAGATCTGTTCTGACTTGACTCTTAACCCAACCTGACCTAGAGCACCATAAGATGCCAAAACTACATGGCAAGGCAGGCTAGTGTATCCCCCCCCCAAAAACACCACCACCACTTCACTGTGCTCTAGCAGTTATTGCTTACCTTTATTTCTTGATAATACCCTAGCACTTGTATATATATCATCAAAATTAAATAAGCTAAAGAATACTAACACCTCACCCTTTGGGTTACTAGCTGGTTTTCACAAATTGCAATTAGGCTCCTGGATTTGTGCTTTTTTGTGTACACTTGACTCCCAGCAACTTTTTTCTTCACTAGCTGAAGTACCATATGGCAAAATGAGAAATGGGACCAAGTTCTGTGCTTATCGTTATCAAATACATTAATACTGTACTGATATTTGAACACACAAAAATAAAAGAACTGTTAATAAGAAAAAAATAGAAATAAAAGAGCTACAAGAAATTAAAATAATTCTGTTCTCCATGACCATGAGCCAAACAGTGAGACTCATATTGATTTATTTTAACGCCAAATCTAATTTAGTGATGAAAGGTTTTTCTCTGACAGTTTTTATAAAAATGACTCTTGTGGCTTAATTTCGTTTCTTTCTACAGTTATCATATGAAACCATTAATCACTAGGAGTGTAAAAAGAAGTATTTGTTTGGCCTCTTGATTTGCCAATTTGTATAATTTGCTTTAAAGCCAATGAAAATCTGTTACTTCAATTTTACAAGCAACTGTACATCTACCTGGAAATCATAAAATAACTAGTATTACTATTTACTCAAAAATTATACTAAGGAAAAAAAATTACCTGTACCTCCAAAGCAAAAATGAGGAAGCATAATAAAGAAAAATACGGGTAGTTTCTATAAGATATCATATACATTGATCAAAAGATTGCTTAAATACATACTATCCAGATTAATGGAAAAATAACCCTAATCCCTTACTGTGGACATAATCATGATGAAGAGTTAAAGTAAAAAGATAAATACTGACTGGAAAGAGATACACCAAGATGTTAACATGCAACGTTTGAATGAGAAATTATTCTACATGCAGGAAAAGCCACTCTTAAACTTCATTTGTAAAACTAGTGGGTGGGCTGGGAAACAGCAGCTCTGTGCGAATAAGTTAGTAAAAAAGGCTTAAACATACATTCCCTTATCTGACCTCGTTGGTCTTGGCTGTGAGTGTTCATTTCCAAGGAGACACTCTGTGTCAGAATTGAAGTTCCCTAAGGTTGTGTCTCCAAACGTCCCACTCAACTGAAAAGGAATATTTTCAAACATCATCAGGATAAAAATGTACCTGCAAATTTCATTAGAGAAAAATTTGATGACCATAGCCTACCCATTATATTTTTCAAAGCCTGAATAAATTTTTAAATCTTGAATCTTACTTTGGCTATAAAACTACATAAGTTATTAATTCTTACAAAGGTATAGCACAAAGGAAAAACACTACTGGTTGGGTAAAGTACCGACCTACAAACAACTGTTTCATCACGAATCCATTACAATACATATAATTCGCCTTTAGGTATGTTACAAACTTTATCTATATGCTTCAGTCTCTCTCAAAAGAAAATGGCAGCCACCCAGTAGTCCTGTGCATTCATGGGCTGATCTCTAGGATCCAAGCACCTGTATGTGTGTCATTAATTGTTCAAATTAATATGTGCTTGAGACATGCATTGCAACTGGCTGGCTGATATTTCCTTCTGTCTTGTAACAGGGACTGAAGCTTTTGTGGTGCACAAAATGGCTAACTGTAATTGATGGATCTGTATGAAAAAAACTTTATCTTGTCTTGAAGAAGTTACATTTTATTAGACTTTAATGAAAAATCTCCCAGGTAAAGCTAACACACTTTTAATTTGAACCTCAAAACAACCTTCAACAGTGTAATTTTGAAAATGCAATAATATTCTCCTCTGTATATTCCCCAAGCTTTGTTTCATTTCCTTACTTATCAACTTGTAAATAATATGTTAAATTTTATATACATGCTTTGCAGTACGAGTAATAGTAGAATGCTGTATTTTCAGTCTCATAAAAGACTGACACTGGGAACAATATTTTACAGCAAATTCCACCTAAGTTTGACCCTCCAAAAAGCTGATTTGTTAATAATCCTTATCATTATAAGCAAATTAAAACAAAGGAATCTTTAATTACTATATGTACTAATTTGAAATTGTCTGCAGGTTTAGACTGGGATGTTATCTCTAAATAATTTTCATTTAACAAAATTGTTCCATAATACAAAACTCCTTTCATCAATGAATATTTTGATTTTGAATGCAAGTACAGTATGTACTAATTCTTTTAAACAGGGCAATTTCTTGACATATTTCCTATACCTTTGCAATAAATGTTCATAACTAGGTTATTGTAACTAATCTGCTCCTGTATATAGTGTAAAGTACTGTACTGGTTAATGCCGCTTTAGCTATGTTCATCTTGGTTTATGGCCAGAGCAAATACACTGCGTTTTCCTAAATTTGTTTACCCTTTACCAAGTACAACTATTCTTTTTTCCCATTTGACTTTCTCTTTTACCTCTTCTATACATTAATTCTTCTGCAATTACTGATGTTGGCCATCTAATGGTAGTTCTGGGTCCAAATCTTGTGGTGAAAATACCATTTTGGGACAACTGTCCACATTTAACGCAATAGCTAAGTGCCTTTACTCACCATACTAGAGTCAGAGCTACGACGCGTAGCCACACAGTCTGAGAGATCAGTCATGAGCAGCTTATGGAAGGCAGTTGATGCAGCAGCAACCATAAATCTGTAATTAAAATTTTGAAAGTGAAATTGCATACTCATTTCAAGTACATTGTGCTTCTTACTAATGCACTCGACTGGATAATGCTAGAGAGAGGGGAAACAATCAGTTACAAGAACATATTAAGAGAATAGTTTATACTTGATTTAATTTGGTATTAGTCGCATTAAACAAGAGTGTTCAGTGTTAATCATGTAGGCGTACTGGTATGTCTTCTGGAGGAAAACAGAACAACGATATGCAAGAAAAAGTAATATTGCATTTATTAAAATACTGTAATTAAACAACTCAAAATAATTATGCTACACAGTAACATAGGAGCAAAGAAGTCAAAATTAGAACGAGTGTAGACCTCAACTTAGGGTTAGACCTCAACTTAGGGTTAGTTAGTGAAACACAAAACTTTTCTGAATATTCAACATTCCATCTACATGCAGCCACAACTCTGACAGCTTTTAACAATAACTATATCAAATTATAGAGTGAAATAAAAAGCAAGGAAAACGATGGACTTGTAAATCACTATACCCATCACCTTTCTATAGTACTAAACTGGTGGCAAAGGGTACATACTGTACGTAACTTACCTGATCAATAGCTAAAATTCGTAAAATAAATAAGTTTTACTTGCGGATCAAGTAAATTTATATCAAGTATTTATTCTAAAGACTGCAAAGTGATTTATTTGGAACTATAATATGGGAGACTGAACAGATGCAAATGTATTTAAGTTTATTTAATAGCCAAATTAATAGCTAAGTTAATATCTTATATTAGTAGAGAATATGGTGATTAATTTCTTACATCTGTATTTCAGGTTGATCTGAGTAACATTTTTAATTTACTTCAGAATTCATGCTTCAAATTTATAGTCACACTGTGCAGGCAATAAAATGATAAAAGAATAGTTTTGTAAATAGTAACACACACTGGTTATTCACTGTAGTTGTAACATCTTTATCCTTGCTGTTACTTCGTTCTTATGTAATTTTCTATTTTTCTTTTACTGTTAAAAGTTGTCAAATCTGTGGGTGCAGGTTGTGCAGAAGCTGAACATTCAGAAAAGGATTCTAACCCAGTATATGGGCATACATCAAAGTCTAACTGCATTACATTTTTTGCTGCTTTGCTTCTTATGTTTTTGAGGAAGTTCTTAGAGTTGTTTCGTAACTTCACCAAATTTAAATTTCTTACTACAGTAGCCTATATTCTTGCTCCTTTCCTTTTTTCCTTTCTATAATAATGGCAAAAATGAATAACTGTATTGTGATTGGATAAAATTGGCCTCTTTTCTTAAAGATACTCATAGTTTTTCTAACAAATGTAAAACTGATAAAAGAATTGTATTGCATAATTTCTTTCATGCATGTTTTTCTGTCAACTTTTCCTTTAATGGGGTCAGATATGAAATGAGTTCTGTCCATTCTCTTCTGTCCTGTGCTCTTTTTGTCTGAGCACCTTATCAGGTCTAAGGGCTTCATCTATCCCTTTCTTAATGATTCCCTGGCTCTTTCTACTGTTCTTCATCCTGCTACTCCCATACTGCTGCTTTTTTGACCAACTGTTACTTATCCCTTCTTATCACATTTAAAAACTGAACAAGCTTTCCACTCCCCTCCAGACTTGAACCACACATTCTATGTTCACACCTTTTCAAATTTTATCTTTGTCAAATGCCCTATTTTTTCTGCAACAAGTAGTTCAGACCATTTGAATCTACTGTAAGATTTTGCTGTCTTAACTAAAGGGGTATTTTCATTTGCCAGTAGTCCAGCTATTTCTTTGTTTCACATATGCTGCAGCTGTTCTCATTGTTATTGCTCCCACAACTCTTGCTTTATTGTCCAGTGGCATCCCAAAGTAACAGAAATGCCCCACCTCTTCTAAAGACCTCCCCATCTATCACAACAGTGTTCTTAATTTCCTTCTCGTTTCTATTTGCTCTGGTAAAACATTTGGCACCAAAAGCCTGTAAAAAATACACGTGTATAATTTGTATCTTTTCTATTTACCATGAATTTTATTTTGCTGAAGCTGATTTTCAGTCCTCTCCTCTCCATTCCACTGTTACACCTTTTGAGCATTTCCACCACATCTTCCAAAGCTTCTGTTGTATGCACTAGGTCATATATACAATGCCATTCCCAAGGGGACTCCTTTCTTGCACTTATTTGTGTCCTTTCCATTATTATGATAAACATCAGAGGGCTAATTCCCAGGCATGGGGCTAACTCATTTGAGTTTTACTGCCCACAGGCCATGAATTTTGGTGGGAATGTATGACAGTGGTAGATGGAACGAAGACTGGTTACACCCCCCTAGGGGTGTCGACTGTTTTGTCAATGCACATTAGTGTAGGGTATTTTAATTAACATAAAGTATCAGATTGTAAAACAATATTTTATACTTCACATTCAATGAGTATTATTTGCATTTTAGAATGGGAGAGGTTTTCAAGTACAGTATAATATTTTATAAATATTTAAGCATGCAATTGTAAAACAATGATAAAGTACTGCATTGATACATCTTACAATTCACATTCAATGTGTGGTAATGTGTATGATACTACATTTACATGCTTATGTATTCTTGACTGAGAGAGAGAAAGTGTGTTAACATGATGTGAGCAAACTCATGAATACATTCATTCACACACATCTGTGTATGCATATTTTGGCAAAATGTTTAGTACACCTCCTGAAGTGGCTCTGTTAATTCGTAAAAGTACTGTATAGGCCTAGAGTAGTGCTTGTGCAACAAAGTGTGATATGAACAGATTTGTTGTTAATACAGTATTGAAAATGCTCTAATCTTAGAGTACTGTACATATTTTATGTGTTTTCCTCCAAGCGTCAAGACACAGATAAGATCCTTCCATCCCACGGTCGGAAGAGTACTCCAAAACTCAGAATTTTTATGAATTTTCTGGCTCATGGATGTCATCCGTCCGAGACATTTTTGAGAGACCTGGCGCTAAATCCGAACTGGAGAAGTGCAACTTATCGAGCTCTTACTGTAATCATATTTCTGAAATCTACCCACATACAGGGAAGACAAAATTTTGTAAGCTAGCAGCTTGAAAGTTTTTCTTTTATTATAATCTAGTTTACTAACTATTATATCTGTGAAAACTACTAGGGAACTGCAATAGTGCACAGCCATAAGTCAAAAGAAATTTATTCAAGATACTGTTAAGAATCCATTAATAAACATTACATCAACTTACATAATTATATACAGCACATACAATACAAAAATAAAACAAAAAGGATTTATCTTAATAAAAGATTTTTCTTATAAAAGTCACTCACCTGTGAGCATGGACTACAATTTCTTCTGATGTGGTGCTATCTCGAGCTACCAGGACCAGGTCTGTAAAGGCAGCACTAGAGTACAGACAATGGAGGTTCTCGCGCATTGTGCTAACCACAGTTGACGGTTTTTGAACCTTGGGCTTGGGCGGGCAGAAAGGCACCTAAGAGAGAGTAAAATTTACTCTATAGCAAAATCAAGTTTATTATAATGCAGAATTTTTTCATCCAAATCTATCAGTCATTAAATGTCTAAAAGCATACTGTTTTATCTAAAAGACAAGACTGGTAGTCGCCTAACAACTACTTCACCTGGATCCTCAGGTGCCCATTAATCATATCCCACACTTTTTTTGTAATATGGAAAAGAATGCAAGATATCAGCAGGGCTTGGAGTCAAGAAGTCATTATATGAGTGATGGGTTTGTAACAAAATACTGAAGTTATTTCATAAGAAATAAGGCTTGTCTAAGACTGATGAGGACCCAATGGCATTAGTAAGGAGGGGGGAGTCATTATAAGTAAAGACAAGCCTACAGTGTATTTGTGATGTAGGCATTAATAACCCCTAAAACCTATACCTCTAAAATGCTGTGAGGAAGTATGAAAATAAAAGAATTAGGAGGGAGAGGAGGATGATTCACCTGAGTTCTATCTTAATGGTAAAATTGTCCCAATGCTATCATCTATTTATGAGTTGCACTCCCAAGAAAAATTGAGCAAAAGTAGATTGGCAGATTAGGTACTTGCATTCAAAATAGTGTACACATCCAAATCCAAATGCTTAATATCCAAAAAAGTAGATGGGAGTCTCATCTTGTAACTAGAACTGTTACCTATGATGCTCTGCCATTTGTCACAGTGTTGTAAGCTCTGAGAATGACTGCCTGAGCCACTAGAAGGCTGTGTTCTTGGAGACTTATTTATCAGACCAATATCAAGAGAAACAGTTTAGCTGTCCTTAGTCTGGGCAGCGGTGTGATCAAGGTCTTGGTTGTGATCCCAGTCAGGGTCTCAACCACAGTCCTTATCTTGATCAAGGTACTGGTCACTGTTTCAACCACGTACGTACACAGTTCCAATCTCAGTCATGATCACTATTTTCAAGCAGAGACTTAGTGTCAGGCAGTCCTCTCTATGAATTATGTTTAGATTAGTTTACACTAGACTTTTCTTACATATGATTAACACAACTTAATATCTCAGGCTATACTGTTTTATTATTCTATTCTTATAGCTTGCCTATTCCCTCTACTAGCAACCTGGTATGGTTTAGATACCTAAGTAATAATCATCCAATAAATATTAATGGAAAATTAAGGTGAAAATGATGAAATAAAGATGAAATAATGGTTAAAACACTATAAATAAAATGCTTCTGTCATTCCTGCTGTAGGGTACAATCTGGGTATTATACTTAGCTAGTAACAGCTCTGCAGGCACATGAAAAGTGAGGCAGGTCACTGATGGGTACCCAAGGCTTCAGGTGGCATGTGTTAACCAACTGATATTCTAATGTTGTTTATACAAAAAGCTGCAGTGTCTAGGACATTCCAAGACCACAAATGTGAGCATGTTTGAGTGACTTAAGTTGTGATGAAATACTAGTAGGCATAATCCTGACTTTAATAACAATATTTTCATCCCTTCATACAGAAATTTAAAAATCCCATTATGAGAAAGCAGCTGAACTTAACTGATTTTAGAAACTGAAGTTAAGCTTTTTTTCCCATGGCACTATTTCATTATCAAGGACACCCAGGCTAGATGTAATGAATGATTGGCTTTCATGGTAACAGAAACCAAAAGCTACTGCACTTGCAAATCTTTTTACTGAGTATACCGTATATAATTTTGATAATTTTCTGAGACTAAATAGGCAAATCAAAAGCAAGGATTACCTTTTTCAGGATTTGCCTTACTAATCTGAAATATTGCAGAGACAAAACAAACCTGTAGAGTAGGTCGCTGGACGCGCTTGAGGCTAGTCATCCAGAAGCGTTGCTGTCTCCGGGATATTAGGGCGGCTCTTATGACGTTGTCAAAAACTTCATTAACTCCAAAATAAGTAAGCACCGACGTTTCATAATAGGGAACACCAATTTCTCTAGCAACTGCTCGACCTTCACATGGCATTACCAAATCACATTCCCTGACAGGTCTGCAACAAAAGCATATTTGATAATTACAGTCCTTCTGACTTCAAATCTAGTTCTCATGGGGTTGGCATACAGAAGAATATAAAAACTACATGACAATATTTCCTATCTTTTAAAATTAGGAAGTGGGAAAGAACATAGCCTACAAGAAATAAAATAATGTTCACATAACAACATACAGTAGCAGTTACTAATCCATTCATGCAAGGCATAATGAAATAAAAAAATTTTCAATATTATTTGCAATTCAAAAGAATGCTTCAAAGCAACAAGCTGATATACAAAATTACTTTTAATAAATTTCTCTTTGCTATCAATGTTCCTTGGTCAAATTTCCCTTAAAACTTTTAACTCAAAAGTAAAGGGTAATGATTACCTAAATTCAGCACTGTATACAGTACAGTACAGTACTAATCAGCTTTCAAGAACAATTAAAAAAAAATTTTTTGTTCAAAGGGGATATTTAGGAACAGACTATTCTATCTGATTAAAAACAAAAACAATAATTATCAAAACTGAATAAGCACACAAAAAATGCATGACAATTACAGCTCTCAGCTTGGAGACCTTTCTCTGGGTGCCCACAAAGTCCCGGACAATGTACAAGGGCTGACACTTTTATGTATCTCTACTGACTCGAGTGACCTAACTGCTTTCTCTCCACACCCTCTTTTGATCTTCCTGACCAAACTATTCAGTGCTTCATTTGCTGAACACCAATTCACAGGGCTGGAGTCAAACAGATCTGTTCTATACTATATTCTCTATTTACTTCCTGAGTGAAGCTAGCTTGATTCTAACCTTTTGTTTGAGTTATGTCAAGACAGTAACAGCTTTGCATTTACTTCATGGAAGTATAAAAGATTACATTACAGAAAAAAATAAAAAAATATTCAATGGGTTAGAAAGCTAGTAATGAACCACAAAAGATACTCACGATTAATGTTAAAGTACAAAAAATAATAGAGAATAAAAAAGGGAAGGCATGATAATAAAAATGAGATCCAAGAGACAGGATGAATGAAAAAAGTAAGCTATACAGCCAGTGAAAAAATGTAAAAAAAAATAACTATCAAACTGAGCCAAGCAAGAGAGCTGTATAAAGATACACATACTTTTTTGTATGATTGTCACCTACCCACTTCATATAGCATTCAGCAGGTTTTGCTCCAAATTACTTCAAGTTACAATTATGATCAAATTCTAATAATCTTGATATATACAATCCTGTGGAGCCCTTGAATTCTATTATTCTATGAAGAGTGACAGATCTTTTGAGTTGGATTAATATTTTGATGACAATCACATATTTACACTGATAAATACATCTGTCAGGTCTAAAGGCAATTTGAATATTTCTAAAAAGGTTCCCTTCCTTCTTCTACCCTTTCCAACAAAAGAGTTGGCAAAAGAAAAGTAACTACCATAATCCCAAAACTGATGATTAAGGAAAAGCATTTCAGTAGGAGATGAACTGTACGCTTTTATAAACAAATTATTTTATACATCATGTACATAATGTATATAAAATCAAAAATAATTTTTTTACATACAAATAAACCACTCAATTTGCTTATGCATACTTGGGTTCCTCCCATGAAGAAAGAATCTCTCACACAAGTTGCATCCTGAAAAGTTACTTATGTAACCATACTCTGGCTCCACTAAGCATTACTGCTTAAGGCATTTGCACTGCTCATGTCATACATTGTATACCTCCACTCAGTGTGGGCAGGAGGAAGGCACTCCCCACAAAATAAATGGTTTGGGTTTCTCAGAATAATGAAACATAAGAGAGGCCCTAAGACATATACAGTCATCTTCATCAAATTTAGTCATATACAGTATTAATAACAATAGCACTTACCTAACGAGAGGTGATCTCTCTTGACAATACCGCAGGTACTCCTCATCTTTGCAGATGTATCTTAGGTCATTCTTACATCCAACTAATAAGATCGGAGTGTTAGGGCAGAAACGTCGGATCTCTGGGTACCACATGACCCGACAGTTTCGCAGAGAAATGGGGTTGGCCACTGAGAAACATAGTAGTACCACATCCGACCTAGAAATGGAAAATTATTACAATATGCTGATCAATTCAAGATTATGAATGATGCTAGAGTGATATCAACCCTCCTGAGGCTCTATAGCTGTAACAAAAAAAAAAAGCAGTTATGTTGCACCTAGTAAATTACGACTTTAAAAATTGTAGTAATATCTTTTTAAATGGTTCATAGAGCTAAAATTTATATGCAATGCTGATGATAACCATTTGCATTGGTTGATGGAAAATTCCTCTAATGCTGGAAGGCAGAAAAGACACAGCCACATCTGTAAACAAACAGCAGCAGTAGCCAGAATAAGGCAACATTTACCAACAGCTGTACAATTTTTTACAATTAACAATTTGCACTATACAATAAGCTAAGATGTCAACAATGGCAATTAAGAATGCAACGCAAGAGTCTAAAGCCACAGTTTACAGAAAGAAAGACATTTTTGTTTTAAAAGAAACACATTTCTGGTTTTAGGAAATAAAATCAAATCCTGTCATTATCCGTCGTCTTTCAAAACCCACCTGCCATAAGCAAAGCGTCGATCTTTATCATGGTCCCCGAACGTGTCCCACAACCGCAGGGATACATTCACACCATCAACTACCACACATGATCGCTCCAAAACCTGAAAACCAAGGGTGGTTACGTCCACTTTCATTGGTAGGGTAACAGAGCTTTGTATATGGAAATGCATCTAGAAAGGATTTTGGAAGATTGAAGAATGCTGATTTAACACCACCCTTAAGGGTATGCCCTCTCTTTTTCCTTCATCCTAATTTTTCCCCTCCTTTTAGGGGGGGGAGGCTAGGCTATATATGGGCTCTGGGATGCCTATCCCATTGGTCTCTACACTTGAAAAATATAACATATTACACCAGATCATTTAAAGAACAAATGTTTATGAAAACAGATGTAATCCATAGCGCATAAGTAAGAGAAATAGTTGTTCAAATCTCATAAAACAGCCATGTGAAACTTTGTTTTAAATATTCAGCCAAACATTTACAACCTTCCAAAACAGAAAAATTATGGTCTATCTGTTGTACAAGATGATGCTTGCATGCAAATTAAACAAGAAAAAATAAACAGTTCTTTTAGGAAGCAACTTTAAAACTTCAACTAAAACCCTAGAATTAACAATGAAGCTTTAAATAAAGCAGAATATCTTAAAATATGCAATTTTATTTTAGAAAATAGTTAATCATAAATGGAAAATAGAATTATGACTTTTTCTTGGCATTGTCCTCACTTGATCTCCTTTGCATCCTGCTAGAGCAGCCAAATAAAATACATTAAGCCAAAAACCACATAAAACAGTAATTTTGACTGATGCATGATTTTAAACACTGATGATTATTCAAAGGCCTTGAAAATGAACTGCAGGTTCCAGATTCTTATTGCGACTTCAGATAAAGAACAAATTTTATCCACAATCACACAATCATCCAATACCACAATGATCCTGTGGCACATAAACATGAGAAGCGCTCGCAGGAAAGATGAAAGGAAAGATCGCAGACACTTGAGCTTTCATCTATGTTTGAAGAGATGATCACAGTAACAGCTGTTACTGTGATCATGTCTTCAAATATAGATGTAAGCTCAAGTGGCTGCGATCTTTCCTTTCATCTTTCTTGTGAGCGCTTCTTACTATCACATACGGACTGTGTTCCATCTTAATTCTACCATTTTTAGTGCAAAGGCTGTTGTGCACATACACATATAAGAACTGTAAATCATAGACATTATTCCTGACATGCAATACCATCATTGCATAAGAAAAAATTTCAAAGCCTACATGAGGAAGTCAATAAGAAATAAATCTTCGAGTTACAGTGACTCCCTGCAATCTATTAAACTTGGAAGATATACCTTTTAAATTATCTACATTATATGACAGCTGACTGAAAACAGTTGATTATTCTGTCCCCAAATTGATTACTCTGTCACCAAATTGTTGCATCAAAGGGAGATGCAACTCTGGGGTGGATACCAGTTTAATTCTTTGAGGTACTAGACCAGATGCAATTTTGAAGACACTGTCAATGCTTAAAGGCAAATGGCCAAGTGAAGAACTGGGGACAAACATCTACTTAACAATGGGGAGCTTCACTACTAAAGATTAGTATAGTAGGTGCAGCCAAGGGCAAATCAATTTAATCTGATTAACATAATATGCCAGGAACAACTTTGGGAAAAGATACTTATTGAACCCTTAGAGGATAACCAGGTTCACAGAAACTTGCAGAAGTTATGGTAGCTCACTGGTATCACTGGCAACTTCTACTTGGTTGGTCTTGAATTCAAATCTTGCTCAGGTTTGACAGGTTCTCTCTGATACTGTACATGACTTTTAATTTCCCTGTAAGCTAGGAACGGAGGTTACAAGGCCAGAGGTCTGCCTGAAGAGTCATCAGTAGCCACTGCCTTGTTCATCAAAGTCTCCCATGGGTAGAAAGGGGACTTGTGTGTGGATCATTAGTGTGTACTATGTTCAGTCTTTAGACCACTGTGCTCAAGTGCAATGACCTATCCCTTGCCTCTGTTACTCATTGGTGCCCTTAAAACATTTTAAACCATTGAGCGTTAAAAGTCAGGTGCAGCTCTTGAGATAAACACATTTTAATCTTTGGTGGGTAAATAGACTATCTGAATTTCTCAATGTTACAAACAAGACAAAAGAACAATTATGAAAACAGGGGTATATGACACCAAAGACAGGTTAATTGTGATGTCTTGGTTGATATCAACCACAGATGTGATATGTCATTTGAGAGAGAGAGAGAGAGAGAGAGAGAGAGAGAGAGAGAGAGAGAGAGAGAGAGAGAGAGAGAGAGAGAGAGAGAGAGTTCAAAATAGCAATTCTGTTTGTATGTCCATGTCTCTCGAAAATGCTATTTTGAAACAAGTTGTGAAACAAGTCACATTTAAAAATATACAATTTTTTGGAATATCTGCGTACGATTTCATTTTAATTTCTCTGAGAGTGTACATGTGTTCATGTGTACCAGTTAAGTTGATTAACAAGATATTATGTAAACATCCTGCATTAAGTTTTAGAATACAAGTAACATTTACAGTATAAGGCCTGTGTAATACCAATAAGGTATCCATGCATTACATAACATTTTTTATAAAGAGAGAATAACACTGTTAAAGAATGAAATCCAATTGCGCAATACTCAGTTAGTCTAGGTTTGACTGCGCCTTGCCAGTCAAAATATATATGACAGCATGAAAATGACCTGTATAATAATGTAATTATATATATATATTATATAAAGTGTTACAAAGTTTCCTTAATCTTCAAAGGATAAAGAAATTTCGTACAATAATCTCGAGTCAACTCGCTGACATAGTTTTAGACTACCCTAAATTTGAAATAACACCACTTTGGCTAAGGACCTGGTCTTTGGAAACTACCTTGTCGATGTGAGTAGGTTCAGACTCATCTGGCATACCTTCTGATGAACTCAAGTCTTCTAGGTAATAAGCCACGTTATTTATTTTGTTGGGGACAACTAAAAATATTTGGATATTCCTGCCTAACATTTTGGTTGTGTACACACACACACACACACACACACACACACACACACACACACACACACACACACACACACACACACACACACACACACCGAATATAACCTGAATAAATTCCATCTCAAAAAGTGCTGCTAATAATATTTGGCGCCATGTGCATGAGCAAGAAACAATATAATATTAATAACTAAGGAACAGTACCAATCAACATAAATTAAGTAAAGTCTTCTGTTGAAAAAGTCTACGGGATTTGGACAAGACGTTTCACTTTTACCAAACTCTTTAGTATTAAGGGCGGTTATACAGTATTATGACAAAAAAAATTATTAATACAATCACTAACTAACGAAGCAGGCTTCATCAGACCAGAATGCCCACACATAAAACATGATAATATATAAGAGTTACGTAATTCTCCAGATCTACTGTAGGGTGACTGAATGAAAGTTCTTTTGTTCACATCTGATTGTGGATTGTTATAAAATTAGGTTTTTCCCCATTACTGTTCTGTATTTGCAAACCACGTTTCTTAAGAACCATCCTAACTTCATCTTTCTAACCTAACACAACATACAGGTTTTGCAATCCTTCCCAGGGGCGAAAACTTCACTATGAATATATCACGAAAAGTAGAGCAGAATTTTCACATCAGTTGTCAAAGAATAATAGTAAATCTACATCTATAGAATACAGGATCTTGTTCATGAGTAATGAAGCCTGCCTTTTCCGACCGAAGGGGTCAATTTTCTATCAATGGTAACGTAAATTTTTGTGGATGGTTTCACTCTATGTATTTGGTCTTTACCTTAATTTACTTCTGTTATTCACAGCTTTTTCATCTCTTTCCATTTAAAATTATAATTAAAAAAAAACTACTTAATTTTGAAAATTATAAAGACATAAGAGCCATTTTAAACCAACGTATTTGTATCAGTAAAGTTTTCAATGAGGCATTTTGGCCATTTTCATGGAATTTTCGGCTTCCGTGCTTTGCGCCGTGACGCGGATTTCTCTCCAACATGTTGGACACATTCTTGACAGCCACACGTACAACAAAGGGAGTTCCACAGGAGTTCAATTCCAGCAAGCTCAGGTATATAAATTTTATATCCGAAAATAGATTCCACACCGAAAGGTCCGTTGTTTAACATGTAAGTCTTGCCTCAAAGAGTTGGGAGTTGGAAAAAAATGATTGTTTTTAAACTTACCGTTTATTTATTAATCAGTATTTTTTTTTATTTGCATTTACAAGCAGATGCCTTGGGGCTCGGCATTAGCCGAGTGGCTGTGGCAGCCAAGAATGTGCTTCAAGTAAGTGGGAGAGAAAGCAAAGTGGAGAAGCAACACGCGGAAGCGAAGCTCACAACATGGCAGGTCCTGTAATGACACAGTGCCAAATCCCACTAATATGTATATGTATGTATGTATGTATGTATGTATGTATGTATATATATATGTATATATATGTGTGTGTGTATATAATATATAAACACATATATATGTGTGTATATATATATATATATATATATATATATATATATATATATATATATATATATATATATATATATATATATATATATATATATATATATATAATATATTAATGATTAATGACTAAGAGTAACAAAACGTTCTTTAAGGATGAGAATAAAATGAGATCCTTCTCTTGTGTTTGTAAACCTTAGTATACTGTTGTAAACACGCTTAAAATACTTCGGATTTACAAAGACAACTGTCCCCAATTTCAGAGGGAATTGAACGAGAAAAAAAAATGTTACGAGGACGAATTCTTCTGATCAGGTTCCTGCTTGCTCTTATGACAACCCGACATTCTGGTTTGTTGCGGTTATGCTGGCCAGCCCCTACTCACTGGAGGGCCTTAATCCTGGGAGAGGGTCATGGAGGTCAGGTATTTGGCATTCCATTAATCCCCGGAATAAGTCCGGATTGTTGTTAGCTTCCCTGACGAAGCTGGAGAGTTTACTTTATTTAGCTGATTTTATCCACATCAATTAAAGGATTTTTTCCGGCTACCACTGGTATCGAGTTAATAAGGATCCCTGTGCAACCCTGCAGCACCTAACGTTATTGCTTCTGTACAGGTTCCTTAAAATTCAGTCTGTGGTCATAATCCAAACAATATGTGGTTCTGTACAGGTATCAGTTTACTTTCCTTAAAATTCAGTCTGTGGTCATAATGCAAACAGTATGTGGTTCTGTACAGGTATCAGTTTACTTTCCTTAAAATTCAGTCTGTGGTCGTAATCCAAACTGTGTGTGTAGCTATTGTACTGTTTATATTAACAATAACGGCTCTTATGAAACAAAAGAAAGAAAACGGCATAAGAGCTAAGTAAATAGCTGTTTTCACAAAAGGAAGAAAAAGAACCAACTGGGTCTACACCTCCGTAGACTCCCAGAATGGGTAAAAGATTCTTGATTTCTCGGGAGAGAAAAGCGAAACTAATCAGTTTAACTTCATGACAACAAGAATCAACCACAGTGAAATTTCTTATTGCTCTGTTTAGTGTCAACACATCAGCCTAAAGGGTTGTCTTCCTTTGGAAAGTGATGATAAGCCATCAGGTTAAAGCAAAGTGCAGCTATGAAAGTAGCCCGCCGCCTATGTTCATGAGTTGTACTAGAAAGGATTTCTTTGATAGTGAAACTGGATTCATTTTCAGCTGAAGCATAAACTCTAACACACAGCTCTTAATTGAGTATAAGTAAAATCGGATTAATTTTCAGCTGAAGCATAAACTCTAACTCACAGCTCTTAGTTGAGTATAAATAAAATCGGATTCATTTTCAGCTGAAACATAAACTCTAGCTCACAGCTCTTAGTTGAGCATAATTATACCAATGAAAGACTGACTTATTCCTTTTCCAAAGATTAAAAGCCTCCTGTTTCTCCAAGTAAACATGTCTACAACAATCGTCGAACCATGAATTCGCCTGTTTATTGACAAATTTGCATTCAAAGGAACAATAGGCTAACATTCTAATACAACTGTGACCAAATTAAAAGTGAAAGATCGTTCAACATTTCATTCTATTTGATATTCACTTTACAAGAGTATGACACATCAGGAAAGACTTGCACATATTTAATCATTAAAAAAAAAAATCCATGATCAGAAGTACCAGTTATTGGACCCATAATCCTGGTTATAACATTTGGAAAATCGGTGAATACCAGATCCAAGAAATTTTCAGACTTGAGTGTGGCCTCATTTATAATTTACTCACAGCTATTTTCTGAACTGAAGCTGAAAGCTCTTATGCTATGGCAGTCAGCAGGAGGAACAGAATTCAACCAAGTCCTAAGGTGAGAACTGAAATCGCCAATAAAGAAAAAAAAAGCATATTTATCAGTTTCCTGTATCTTCGACATCATGATGATAAGGCAGTCAAGAGTAACATCCTGTGCGTCTGGATTATGACAAATGGAACACAAACGGAAGTTGTGCCAGCACAGACCTTTACAACCTGCACTTAAGGCAACTATGTTCAAAATGTCTTATGGGAAGCTGTGTACCTATTTCTAACATAGTCTGCCTTGGCCATAGGAATAGCATTACAGTAAGTAGTAACAGTTTCTTGAAGTCTGGAATAAGGACCTCGGATAAGTGCGTTGTTTGAGAAGCTAAAGTTTCTGTTCTTAATGCACCAAACTGTCCGGAGGCAACTACAAGGTCACTAGTAGTCACGAATATGAACTAACAGCAGCACATAACACGACATCTGCAAGGACCAAGATTTTCCTTAACATCTCCACTCAGTATTAGATACATATATATATATATATATATATATATATATATATATATATATATATATATATATATATATATATATATATATATATATATATATATATACCTAATTATATATGTATATATTTGTTTGTATATATATACACACAAATATATACATATACAATTAGGTACTGTCTATTAAAACACCCTGTATTTCTTTGACCTGACAGTGAGATATGTACTTGGCAACCAGTTGACTTTGGTGGGTCGTGGCCTGGGTGGGGAAGACCCTGAGGCAAACAACCTCAATCTAAAGACCTTACTGGAACCATACCCTCTAAAGGAAACTGCGTCCATGGGGAAACAGTATGTACAAATAATTTACATCCCGGAGGGGAACAAATCAATAACCTGAAAAATTAACAGCGAAAAGAAGCCAGGAGACTAGAAACAAAAATCCACAATATTGCAAATGAGTGCAGGGACTCACTTCCTTGTAGATCCTGTACTGATCGATGGCGAAGACGGTGGGTACATGGGTGTTGAGCAGCTGCGACAGGGAGAACTGCTTGTTGCAGGCCCGGGCGCGGATGAGGCGCGTCTTGCCCACGGCCGTGTCCCCCACAACCACACATTTCACCAGCTCCTGATGCGGTTGTTCATTATCCATGGTAACCACCCATTATCCTAGGCATGCCTGCAACGAGAACCGGGATAAACATTAGAACATTGCTGGATATATGTGTTGAAGAGAAAGAAGATAAGATGGAATATATATTACACACATTTTTTATATATATATATATATATATATATATATATATATATATATATATATATATATATATATATATATATGTATGTATATGTATATTGTTGAGGATGTATGGTATAAAAGATAAGTTGTTGAACGCAATGAAAAGTTTTTATGTCAGAAGTGATTCGTGTGTAAGACAAGAGAGTGACTGGTTTAGTGTAAAAGTGGGTCTCGTCCCCAGAGATCTTTAATATCTACATGGGTGGAGTCATCTGAGAAGCCGATGATAAGACATTAAATGTAAGTAGATGGGCTGATATTTGCAGATGATACAGTATTGTTTGAAGATAGGGAAAAGAAAATTTCAGTACTGAAAGTGTGAAAGTGTTGGCATGAAGAAAGTTGAGGGTAAATATCAGGTTATGATGTTGCATGCACAACAGGAAAGTAGAGCAATGAATGTTGTATGGATAGTGGAAGAATGGATGATTACTGAATAATACGAAGAGAAGATTCATATAATGGGTGAAGCAATAAGATAACTGCCATTACTAAACACAGTCACAAATTTAGACCGATAACATTAAACATGAGATTAAAAATGTTGAACTTAACACTCACAAAACTCTTAGAACAAAACATAAATCGACTGACTACGATGAAAATAAATGGAACAAAATTCTGTCACTCCTCTACAATATAATATGATCTCTCGACATTATCATCATGGTCATCATCATCATTATTATTATTATTATTATTGTCTGTAGTTGTAGTAGTAACAACCTATTACTCCTCAGTGCACTTCAGTTGCTTGAATGATAAGTCATTCTTCAGTTGATAATTATACAACACTTCAGTAAACATCTGCCTGAACAATTAAAAATGTAAAAACTGGGATTTTCAAACTTTACATCCTTTAGAAAACTTTGCATTTCTTTATTAATAACGTTTATGCGCAAGTCCTGAGTTTATGGTAACAATTTCATACTCCAGTGTCAAATCACAACACCTTGTTTTGAAAATATAAAGTTTCGTGTCGATGAACAATTTTTAAAATGATGAACATAGTTGACCGCGTTTTAATATTCAAACGTTTGTGTGTGTGTGTGTGTGTGTGTGTGTGTGTGTGTGTGTGTGTGTGTGTGTGTGTGTGTGTGTGTGTGCGTGAGTGAGTAGTTAAAAGTTTCATCTATTCCGTATCTTGTACCCCATTGTAATGAATCACGTCTATTGATCTAAATAGTTCTTGTTAATTATTGTCTATATTTAAATGTTATTTTCATCATTGTTTTTTTTAATTATCTTCTCTAAGCTGCTTTTCTCATTTTTTTTCATTTATGCATTTTATTCACAAGGGAAATTACTTTCTCACCTTGTGTACATAATAATAATAATAATAATAATAATAATAATAATAATAATAATAATAATAATAATAATAATAATAATAATAATAATAATAATATTATTAATAATAATTTTGAAGAACCACCATTTTTTCCATCTTAAAATAAATTCCAGAAGTGCTTTTTTTTCTTTCCGCTTATCAAGGCTAACCTTCCCGGAAATTTTAGTTAAAATTACTTTTGAATTTTTAGATATCATTCAAATGACCCAAAAGAGAAAAGAGCGGGAGGTAAAAGAGGGTGAACAGATGGTAAAAATTAAGGGAGATAAAAAGAAGTGGAGAGGGGGAAGATAAAAGCAAAAATGAGTAGAGATAAGAATAAGAAAAGGAAGATCTTTTGACGCGACCGCAAGGTTTAGAATCGAAATGACATTTCAACCGGACGAGAAGGAAGGGTTGACAATAATGAACAGGTAAAAATGCGCCGAAATTTCTTCGGCGCAGTCGAGTTTTCTGTACATCGTATAATCACGGCCACCGAAAACAGATCTGTCGTTCGGTGGCCTCGGTATAATGCTGTATGAGCCGTGGCCCATGAAACTTAACCAAGGGTCGGTGGTGGCTTGTCCTATATCGTTGCCAGATGCATGACTATGGTTAACTTTAACCTTAAATAAAATAAAAAAAAATTGCTAAGGCTGGAGGGCTGCAGTTTGGTATGTTTGAAGAATGGAGGGTAGATGATCAACATATCAATTTACAGGCCTCTAGCCTCCTCAGTAGATTTTAAGATCTGAGGGTGGACGGACAGACAAAGCCGGCACAACAGTTTTCCTTTACAGAAAACTAAAAATTATTAAAACAGTTTTATTTTAGTAGTAGTAAACTAAAAATGATTAAATAGAACAGACATTTTGAACATTTCGATGGGATATTTCACCTAATGGACGTTTAGCCGAAAATTTCAAGAATGGTGGTGGTAATGCCATCAGTGGACATCACGTGGTGCACCGTTGGCATTACTAAAGGTTGTCTGCAGCATCTGTTCGGCCCTAGCTGTACCCACTTTTTAGCCTTTTACTTTATCTCCATTTTCACTTCCTTTCTTCAGTCTAGGTGTCCAACCTTCCTCATTATTACTTCTTAGCGCAAGTGTGAGGTGGTCTCCCATATTCACCTTTAAATAGAACCTTGCACTTCATCTCATTTATTTTCTAGGTCTCTCTATCTTGCTGTCTAACCACCCCAACTCCCTCTCTCTTCACTTTCTTTAGCGCTGCATGGTTAAAGTTTCCCCAGAACATTGCTTTTTAGCTCAACATTCCATGAATCCAATTCTCAACATCCGAACTGACAACTTTCAATTTTAATATGTCACACTACCTTAACGATAATAAGTAAAAAAAGATAAAAAGCAAAAGTTAAAAAGATAACAGTCAGAGGAAGTTGCATCGATTGTCATACAATGCAAGAGTAAGTACCCAGCTGATGCTTGCTGCAAGTGCACTTCGTTAGAAAGAAACTGGAACAGATGGTGCTTAGATAACACGCGGCATGAGTCATGAACATTTTAACTGACAACTAAAGACATCAATTGAAAGAAAAGACTTTGTCATCAGCGCTTCAAAACTTGAGGCTTCCTGCTTTCAAGCACCACTGGTGGCTCTGTGATGGGATGTTTGACTCTGCGACATTAGGAAATTACATTAGAAACACGATATTTTATTAGTCTCTAGTACTTGTTCTACAGAGTTTTAGCTTTCATGCAGTTGTGTTTTCATTTTATCGTTTTACGTTTTGCTTTAAAAAAGTATATAGCAAAAATAGAGGAACATTAAAACTTCCATTTGGCGAAATGTTCTTCGGTGCTTCGTCTATCGGCCAAGTGTCCGTTAATCATCATTCCGGCCGCGAGAGAGTTGTAGGATAAGACAGTGAGTCATGAATAATAATATTGTGTGGAACAGTTGATGTTTGCAGATGATAAATTACCGACTGGCAATGAATGTCAATACAGATGGTGGTGGAAAGTAATTAATTGCACGAGTACTTCGAAGTATACAGAATACCAATACGTGGACGCTAAATGGCAATAAAAAAAAGCTGAAGTTCTTGAGATGAACTTTCGTGTCGTAGGTATGACGTTAAAAAGGAAAAAACTTGAAGTTCTTGATATGAACTTTTGTGTCGTAGGTGTGACGTTAAAAAGAGGCGAAAATATGAAATATCACAAGGAAAAGGCGAATAGCCAAATTTTTCAAGCACTCAAAGGAGACGCTATCGAACAGAAAACGTCAGATTGCAAAGATCATCAAGGTTGTAAGTCCTATGAATGAGTAACTGCCTCTATGAATACACTTTCAACGTCCTAATATTTTACATTACTAAGATTATCCTTCTGACTTGCACTTTCACTGTCATCATTAGCTCATCTTTTGCCAAGCTACAGAATATACCTATCCCATTGCCAAACAGAATGGTACTTACATAACTAGAACTACGCTGGGAGGCAGAAAGCCTTCTTCTCTTCAGTGGGACGGAAGGCTCGAGAGGCACTTCTTGAATGCTCTTGTAACGAGTGCGCGTGCAGTGAACCCGAAAAGTGCTCAAAGGACGCATACCTCCGCCACCGAAAAAAATAATGCATCTTGCAGCATCTTCTTTCGGATCCATCGCAATGTTTACCAAAGTCTTTATCCCCACAAGCCAAACATTAAAACCATTCTAATGAAGCCCATCCAAAAGTTAATAATAAACAATACCCGTCCAAATGACCCATCATCAAAGCATCTGACATTACAATCATTTTCGAGTGAAATTCTTAAGGAAATAAAACCGAAAAATGAAAAACGCTCAAATAAAAATTGAAAGTAAACAAAACGCTATATAGAATTCCCACCGAAAGTTTATCTTTCGCAAACAAATCTTTCGTAAAGTCCTCTTCAAAAAGCCCCCGAAAAACAAGCATGCAACATGATTCGGAGGACGAAAAAGTATAAAGAAAAAGAAAAAGTGAAAAAAGGCAGACAGCTTCCACGTGCGAATGTGACTGTTGATATAGCCTTATCATGCATTCTAAACAAAACACACCTGGTTCAACAGGTGATGCTGATTTAATGGCGTTTCGATTTTATCCTGTTTATTTATCTATTTCTTAATGTTACTTATTTCTAAATTCAAGCAATAGAGTAAACGGGAATTCATTACCAACTGAAATTTGAAAGGCTTATATATATATATATATATATATATATATATATATTATATTTATATTATATGTGACAGGAGCCCTTGGCATACAGATCCCTTGAGCATCCGTAGGGCTAACGACCTCATCCCAAAAATACTCGCTGAAAACCTGGCTTCTTTAAGAGGCAAAAGGTAAACTATATATACATATATATATATATATATATATATATATATATATATATATATATATATATATATATATATATACATATATACACACATATATACACACACACATACATACATACAACCGTAAACGTTTTCTATCAATTCTCCAGTACCCGGCGTGTTACGTTACTCGATCCAGATATGACGTAAGTACAAAAGATCATTATTCATAAAACCGTCACGTGAATTAATAATACAGGTGAATATGACACTGACAACAAATGCTAAGGATTGTAATAAAAAAAAACTCGTATTTACGGTAATATATTAGTGATAAAACGAGATATGTTGAAAGAATCGTGTTAGAAGAAAGGCACCGAGTTGCATCACACAGCGGTCGATGTTTTGAGAGAAATGTTATTAATATACTTTCCTAAACCAGGCTACGAAAAGGAACCGCAGTATGAAAATGCAAGGTCGAACGTGGGATAATGGTCGTGTACTAAACACTTACAGCTTATGCCTGGTTATTGCGCCGATCAGAAAATCTAACGCAACTGTTTAACGATAAGAGTCCTATATAGACATAGAGCAATTACCGTTTCCATGTAAACCTTTACTTTTCATTAAATGTGTGTTCGTGAATTAAATGTAATTTATGTTGAAAAATTTGTGTTAAATGTATCGGGAAGGTAAAAATCAACTCCATTCTTCCTCAAGTGCTTTGCTTTGTTTGGAGACAAAGAAAAAAAATCTCGAATCATGCAACTTTTGAGTTGATTTTCAACTTTTTAGGGTTTCCCCCGTGCTTCTTGCAGGTTACAGTCCCGTTTTCTTTAGCCATTCTCGATTATTCCAATACAGATTGTGTCGTCATTCAATTTTCCGATTATTTACCTTCATCTTCTTTTGTAATAAACGTTACTGAATGTTTACTTTATAAAAACTGCCACACTTTTATTACATTCTCTTTTTAAGTGAACCGCGTGAAAGAAGTGAGTGAGGGATAAAGCGGAATTCAATCATTCAAGAATCACGGAGGTCATTGGTGAATGAAGGTGATGTAGAGTAAATCGAAGTCACGAGTACGTAGGAGAAAATGGTTATGATTGTGAAATTTATTGCAATTGCTGAATTATTACATAGCATAAATCAAATTTCAGATAATAACGTCTATTTTTACCGAGAAAAATATCACGAAAAAGAAAGAAACACTGATTTAAATAAATATCGCTCGTGGTTGAATAAATAACAGTTGAAGTTATGAACAAATAAGAAGTAATGACCAATAAGGCTTCATTGTTGAACAAATAAAATTGAAGACGCAAGGTCGCACAAATTAAAGGTATGACAAATAGGGCTTCACTGCTGAACAAATAAAAATGGAGGTGAAAGGCTGCACAAATAAAAAGTCCTGATAAATAGGGCTTCATTGTTGAACATACAAACATGGAATTGAAAAGATGCACAAATAAGGCTTCATTTTCGAACAAACAAGTGTAGTGGCTGAACATGTAAAATACAAATAATATACTGCGGAAATAATATACTGTACCTCTTGGTTGACGAAATAAGGAATTTCTGGTTTACCAAGGTTGTGATTATTATGAAATGACAACTCCATATTTTCGTCGTGTTATTTGAGCTTCCAGACGACCTAACATATTTAAAGTTCGTCTGTTAGAATGTCCCTCTGCCTGATCTTAACTGCTTTATTTTGTGTAACTCTTTTCACCGTTCGTTTAGCCCTAGCAAAGTTGTTTCAGTATTGCTATTTTATTAAATTTATCAAGATTGGCTTTAGAACCACACAGTCCCTGAGGAAAATGCCCCATGGACACCTTAACAAGTTACCTCTGTACTGTACAAACACGAGGGTATTAACCTGCATTGTCTTCAAAGGACCTGGTATCTCCCCCTTCAGACAGAGGTCCTCCCGGGCCCAACCATACCTGTGCGCATTGTGCCCGCCACCTGTTAAAAAGGTAGACGTACCTTAGACTCAGCTTTGAGAAAAAGCGATTTTAATTTTTATTCAAAGGTAATTTATATTTTCAGAAATTCCGTAAAATTAAGGTACCATGAAAATTCATCTGTGCCACGTTAATTTCTTTTGCTTACTATATTTAATACCTCTTTTAACGAAAACCTAGGGTCACAAATTCAGAATTGTACTACGTATCAGGAGCAACGATGCCAACAGGTCAATAATTTACCTTGTACACTATACAGCCATCTTGAACTTGTCACCCGCGTTAGTCTTCTGTAAATAATCATCCCTTGCAAAGTGATAGTTTTTTTTTTTTTACCTGACTGTCCATGTGACAGATGACCCTTCTTGAATGAATCCTTAACTTTGAAAGTGTTAAGTGAGTGTGAATTACCTATCAGTATCTAATACAAAAGGAGAGATTATTTGTTCATGAAGTACTACAGTCAGCTATTTCTTTGGGCTTTATGTGTCTGTATATGCATGTATGTATGTATATATATACATACATATATACATATATATATATATATATATATATATATTATATATATATATATATATATATATATATATATATATATATATATATATATATATATATATGGTATCTTATTGTATTATGCAACCTAATCTTTGGGAAAGCAAATATATATGAGGCTAACATAGCTGTCCACGGCAGTCACTTCCTACGCCTAGGAAAGTGAAAAGATACCACGAGATAAACAATCACATATGATACTCCTACCACTTCACATAACAATTAACATTTGACCACATACTGTATATCCATCTTTTAGAAAGAGTTAGGAATACTGTCTCCTAAAAACCTTCCGTTTTAACCATATGCAATGCACAACCCGTAAAAGCTTCGGGTGAACACGAATGAAAAAGCAAACCAATTCAGTCCACAACAGGTGTGACTGCAACCCATCTAAATTTAGCCACAGATTCGAAAACAGATGGTTAGCAAAGACATGTCACCTCTGGCAAGACAACAAAGTCTACGGCGATATCCCCGCCACCTTTCTCACCTAGCTACGGTCTTCCCCTCGCCGCTGTGCTTGCAGGCTCAGAATTTCATTGATTCACCACATCTAAAATAAATACAGCTCCCTAAAATCATCCAGGGAAGCCAGAGACATGGGTGAAACCATCTAATTTACCTTTCTCCCAGCGGTAGTCAGGGAGTGTTCCATAAGCCATCAGCTGATCGGAGAGGTTGCCATGTTGGTGGGTAGGCGGGAATCTTCAGTGTTGCCACATCGCGAACAAACCCCTCGGATTTTGGTATTTTTTTAATCACATGGTACTCGTTTTAGCTCTCTTTCCAATGGGGCGCTTTTGTTTTTTAGGGATTACACATAAAGTTTATAAATAGTAATTAATGTAGCGGTAACATTAACGGGAATGAATAAAAAGCATGATACAAACGACAAAAACAAACACTACACTGTGGCTTCCTTTGTGGAACGCAAAGTATTTGCTAATTTTGGTAACAGCGACGTTCCATTCATCACTTCCAACAGACGACAATGAAAAATCATACACGACAAAATCTACCTTATTCAAGCATTTTTCCCTGCGCACACGGAACAGAGGACCACCTTCACACGTACGAAAAGAAAAAAGAGAGAGAAAAAAAACACGGGCGATTAAAAGCACCAGTATTTTTATGTGACGGCTGAGGAATGGGACTATGTCACCACGAAACAGCGCAACCAGAAGAAGCAGATGTTGAGAGTACTTTCGGTCTATTCTTTACTCTCTCGCTCTCGCCCCCCCTCTCTCTCTCTCTCTTTCTCGTTAGCTCTCGTCTTTTATCCCTTTTTATCACCGACAGAGGAAAACGATGTAATTAACGCATTAACCTTCTCCCGGAGGACACAGAACCAGCCTTAAAACGTTAATCTAACACGACCTTATCACCAGGGCGCAAGCAGAAGGGTCAACCGAAAGAGGTTGCCTGTGGAATAGAGTCCATTCCTCTCTAGTCTCTACACTCTCTGGGGTTTCTCTGCCTCTTCTCGCCAGTTGATAGCGAAGATGGCTGGTACGTCTCTCTCTCTCTCTCTCTCTCTCTCTCTCTCTCTCTCTCTCTCTCTCTCTCTCTCTCTCCCCTCCCACCCATGGGGTCCCATTCCAGGATCAATACGAACGAAGAGTTCTGACTCACACTCATTCTCGCTGTCTATCGGCTCAGCGCCAAATTGTATCAAACGTTTTCAGAGAGTCTCGGAGCAAGGGAAGGCTATTTTTAGATCTCTCTCTCTCTCTCTCTCTCTCTCTCTCTCTCTCTCTCTCTCTCTCTCTCTCTCGCCGTTGAACTTTCCACTTCGTTCTCTCACCTTCCTTACTTCTCTCCCCCTCTTTCCTACTTCTCTCTCAACCCCTTCCCCCCAACTTCTCTGTGATTGACGGAGATACATACGTCATATCGAACCCCACCTTCCTCTCTCTCTCTCTTCCCCATCTCTCTCTCTCTCTCTCTCTCGTCTAATAAACGTAAAAAGCTCGAATTCTGAAGCCACTAACAATCTCTCTACTTCCTAGCCCCTCCAACAAGGTAAAGTATCGGAAACAACAAATATACAAATGAAACTAATATTACTACTACTATTACTACTACTACTGTTGCTACTACTACTAAAATATAGTAATAATAATAAAGTAAGCAACACGTTCGCTGCGCAGCTGTTCCTCTATCACCGAAGCTAAGCAACGCTGGGTAAATGCGATTTTCATGTAGGCCTAAATCGTTTTTCAACTGAATGGAACGCGGTTCTCGACTGGATATTCCTAGGCCTACGCTTGGATATAGAATTCTTTCTCCCCTTAGAGTGGCTCTTAAGATTGCTGTCTTGTATTAAGCCTGTGAGACACTACAGTCGATTAACTACCCTCTACATAATAACTCACTGCACAATGGGTATTTGGTAGGTGGGGCTAATTAATCGAGGATTTCAATTTTAGGCCTAAGTCGAAGAACTGCAAGTATAAAACCTAGCTCAACCCTCGAGGAAAATGACTAAGTCCTACATAAAAACCACAAGGATAAAAAATGCACATTGAGTTCTTCAACTTCTTTGCTGTAAAGGAAAAAATACCACCACGAGTTAACAGAAGTTAAACGCAAATTAGGGCATTACACAGGTAGCCATTCCCGAAATCTTTGTATGTATGAGAGAGAGAGAGAGAGAGAGAGAGAGAGAGAGAGAGAGAGAGAGAGAGAGAGAGAGAGAGAGAGAGAAATCTTATGAATGGTTTCAGACTAGGTGAGTGTCGACTACGCAGTGGTACCATGTCAGACCCCGGCCATTTTCAATTATTATTATTATTATTATTATTATTATTATTATTAATTTGACGGCGTACTGATCGATTACGATTTTCATCTCTGTCTCTCCAACACTGAAACCCACAATGGTCAACTAACTGCCAAGTTCCTGTACCCCTGCTTAGGATTTCTATGGAATTCGAAATTATCGCTCTCTCCAGCTCCAGTTGCAGATCATATACATACATACATATATATATATATATATATATATATATATATATATATATATATATATAAATAGACAGACAGACAGACAGACAGACAGACAGACAGACAGACAGACAGACAGACAGACAGACAGACAGACAGACAGACAGACAGACAGACAGACAGACAGATAATGTATTATAAATGTAATAAAAAAATTATAAGCATTCCAGGTAATAAGATTAAAAACAAATACATTGCAAAGATAATTAAAATTCAGATAATAAAATTAAAACTATCAAAATTAATATATATATATATATATATATATATATATATATATATATATATATATATATATAGACGAAATCTCACAAAATAAATATCAACCTTTTGCAAATTTTCAACACCTTCAGCATCATTGTTCTTAAAAATTTATATGTGAAGAGAGAATACACTCCATCCCATATCAGAAGCACCATTTGAGTAAGAGAGCGCCCGGAGAGAGAGAGAGAGAGAGAGAGAGAGAGAGAGAGAGAGAGAGAGAGAGAGAGAGAGAGAGAGAGAGAGAGTCAGTTCAATGACGTCATTTCCTACCTTCCTACCTCGCACATTTATTATTCATTAAAATGCAGTGTTTTTCCTCTTGGCCTTTTCAACCTGGAACGGACACTAACTCATCAAATAACTTCCGACTCAGTTTTACAGACACAGCAATGTAAGATTCAAGAGGCCGAGATATTAAAATTTCAGCTGTCAACTACAACATAACTAATTAGACATCCAGCTCCGCAGATCTATATGATATTCTTAAATAAGGAGAGCTTCAATTCCTTGCACAATGCATATACGGTGTGATCCTTGAATGATCCTGATTTGTAAAAAATACATTATTTTATGTATTGATGGTCGTAAGGTAGTATAATTTCTAAAATGTAATTCTCTTTATTCCATTGACTTACATTCTTCCGAGCGTTTCTCATCCTTTGCTTCCAATTACCACAGAGAATCTCATCCTTTGCTTCCAATTACCACAAAGATTCTCGTCCTTTGCTTCCAATTAACAGAGAATCTCATCCCAATTACAAAGATTCTCATCTCATTTGCTTCCAATTACCACAAAGATTCTCATCCTTTGCTTCCAATTACCACAAAGATTCTCATCCTTTGCTTCCAATTACCACAAAGATTCTCATCCTTTCCTTCCAATTACCACAAAGATTCTCATCCTTTGCTTCCAATTACCACAGAGAATCATTACTTCTCGTCTAATCATTCAAAGAGCTGCAATGAGGGCATGAATCTGGAAGTGCGGGTATAACCTCTACAGCCTCGTGATTTCTGTATCCAGGCCATGGATTACCTAAGCCTATTAGTTAGTTGAATGAAAAAAAAAAAAAAAAACAGCCACTCCCCACCAAAACATAGATAAATACAATCCACAATCACCGATTACTTTCGTTGTCTTCTGGGTCCATGTCAATAAAAGCAGGGTCAAAGTTGGAAAGGTTAACAGCTTTTCCTATCAAGGAGCCAGGCAATTGCTTCTCTCTCTCTCTCTCTCTCTCTCTCTCTCTCTCTCTCTCTCTCTCTCTCTCTCTCTCTCTCTCTCGACCGTCACAGTCTCTCCACTTACCTCAGGGTCCGCAAAATACTTAAATCCCTTAAGACAAACTGAGATTACGGGCATAATGGCACATCCCCTTGGCTATTTAAGGAGTTTAATCACGAAGGTGATCCTATGTTTTTCAGTCCTTATATCGTATATGTATGTGTATATGTATATGGATTCGTATTTGTATATGCAAATGGATATGAATATGGGTATGTATTTATATATGGGTATGTATTCGTACATGGGTATGTATTTGTATACGTATATATCGTGTGTGCGCTCTCTCTCTCTCTCTCTCTCTCTCTCTCTCTCTCTCTCTCTCTCTCTCTCTCTCTCTCTCTCTCTCTTCTCCACCGCCTACATTCGCAACGCTGACGTCATCCCCTAGGACTGAGCGTTGAACCACAGCTGCCGGAGAATAATAATAATAATAATAATAATAATAATAATAATAATAATAATAATAATAATAATAATAATTTGTTATTATTATTATTATTATTATTATTATTATTATTTTCTAGTGTTTGACATTGTGCTGTTTGCTATATAAATTCTTTGAGAGAGAGAGAGAGAGAGAGAGAGAGAGAGAGAGAGAGAGAGAGAGAGAGAGAGAGAGAAATGCCAATCCTGTTAGAGGTGCGCAAGAGGGATATTAGAATGCCTGAGAAGGACATAAGAATCCGAGAAAAAGGATGAAGAGAGAGAATTCCAAATCCTGGAAGCAGAGTACACATGAGTAGATGTGGCCCAGAGGGTGTTACAACACATGGAAAACTGAAACAGTTTCGCAGTCAAGGGTTGGAAGGACAAATGGTTATGGAAATGGATAAAAGCTAATTATCTTAAAACTATAAAAAAATTATTTTGAATTATACCAACATTAAAAAAGAACAGGACTCCTCTGCCAATGGCATTTCAGTAGTAATGGCCAAGATAAACTTAATGGAATTAGTCCCTCAACTCTTCACCAAGAGTAAATCTTGAGACGACGGTCATCCAGTGAACATTTTCATTTACTTTCATCAACAACCAACCTTGTAGGAGGTTAGTGCCGTCAGTGTACCTTATGCAGTGCACTGGAGGCATTAATTAAGGTTCTTTGCAGCGTCCCTTCGGCCCCTAGCTGCAACCCTTTCATTTCTTTTACCGCACCTCCGTTCATACTCTCTTCCATCTTACTTTCCACCATCTCCTAGCAATTGATTCATAGTGCAACTGCGAGGTTTTCCTCCTGTTACATCTTTCAGACCTTTTATTGCCAATTTGTCAATTTTCCTTCCAGCGCTGAATGACACCATAGGTCCCAGCGTTTGGCTTATTTTCCTTCTTCCTTCCAGCGCTGAATGACCCCATAGGTCCCAGCGCTTGGCCTTTGGCCTATTTTCCTTCTTCCCTCCAGCGCTGAATGACTCCACAGGTCCCAGCGCTTGGCCTGTGGCCTAAAGTCTATATTCTGTTCTATTCTCCATCAGACCTCAAGCGAAGTCTAACAAGTAAATCTTGAGGCGAGGGCCCTCCAATGAACATTTCCATCTACTGTCATCCACAACCACTTACCCAGGTCTCCAGAGACAGACATACAGACACCCTGCACCAGACAAGAGCGAAATCTGAACGGTGAAATACTCTGCTGACGGAGATAATACCTATAATCATATTATTGTCGTTGGTTGAGTCATCTCTCTCGGTGGATGACCCTGCGAAGCCATGACTAAGCATCCGAGCATCTATCCTATTGAGATGAGTTATGCCTCAGCACACCTTAAGTACAATGCCATGGTCACGCCTCAATGGCAGCTTTGATGGGTGATGCGTGTGTTTTCTGTGCTTTTTTTTCCACTGGTCTTTTTTGTACGTTATTTTGTATTGTCTGTGTGATGTTTATATACAAACACACATATATATACACACACACAGTTTATATATATATATATTGTTAATGTTTACATATATATATATATATATATATATATATATATATATATATATATATATATATTGCCTTTTCTTTGATACAACTTATTAAGACTGGTGTATATATATATCGATATAGTATATAATTTAATATACAATATATATATATATATATATATATCTTTATACAATATAATATATATATATATATATATATATATATACAACATATATATATATATATATATATATATATATATATATATATATATATATATATATATATATATATACATATACCCGTTAATTGATACAACTCCAACCATGTTTTAACAATATCATCGGTTCGTGTAGAATTATTTACCGTTTATTTTGCGTATGCCGTAAGGACCATGGACCATCCATTAACTCAAACTCGAGGCTAAGGGAAACTAGCATCCTGTTTTTGCTTCAAGGCGAAGTGGTCAGATGAGAGATTTGAAATTCCCGACGACGTTCTTGATGAAACTGTCTCGTCATGTTGTTTTGGACACGATTCTTTGGGCTGTTATTTTTGAATGTGCTCAGGGGACAAATTTAGTCAGAATGAAGGCAGTACCTTCAGAGCACGTTTTCTGGCTTTATTTTTAGCACCATGACATTCAAGTTGGTCTATAGCCGTAAAGATTATTAAGGAAGGTGAAAAATCATGGATAGTTATGATACTGAGATATGAATGAGTCCCGCCTGATGTTGACAATGAGGTCAGACGAATATATGCCCAGACTTGATGATGAAAACTACAGACGACCAAGGGCTCCTGGGGGTCACCATATGAGCTGTAAGACCCAGGCCTACTTGGAGAGAACAATGAGAACGGAGGCTGGAACGAGTGGAGATTTATGGAAGATAAAGCACATGAAATACGTGGGTGGCGGAATTTCACAGAGGCCCTTTGCGACATACGGCACTGAACATAGCTTTGTCGAACAAACAAGCCTCTCACTAATGTATTTCCCTTAAGTGAGAGTCTCTCTCTCTCTCTCTCTCTCTCTCTCTCTCTCTCTCTCTCTCTCTCTCTCTCTCTCTCTCTCTTGAACTCACTGAAAAATGATAAAGAGCTTCGAGTGAAGATGTCTACATGTCATCTACGTCAACTGGGTCCAACGTTCATCCACTTAGCCTAACTCCTGATACTTGTACTGCCTGTTATTCTCGCCTCCATCAGCCTTCTTTGCCTTACCAAGCCTTATGCTCCAAAAGGGGTTCCACCTGCTATCCAGCCTTAAACTTCAGACCTTACTCCAGCTGCTCTTAAGTCTTGCATTCAAACATTGTCTCCACCGGCTATCAAACCTTTCACTTTAACACTGATCCCACCTGCTATCAAGCGTTAAACTTTAACCCTTACTCCATAGGCTATTTGTCTAACACTCAAACAGGTGATCCAGCTGCTATCAAGCAAGCCTTACACTCTTAACGCTACTCATATCGCCATATTTTACACTCAAACGCTGGACCTATCAAGCCTCATGCTCTAACATGGCCCATGAGGTCACCAAGTCTTACATTTCAACCCTTATTCCACCTGCTATCAACTACTACACTCCAGAACTGATTTCAATTGCAATCAAGCCTCACACTCCAAAACACACTTAATCATCACCACCTCCTCACTTCCAAAGAGTGGGAGATTCCGCTATCAGGAAGCATAAAGGAATCTCGCGGAAGTGATTTCCGGAAGTGGTGAGTGCAAATTGAGTTCCCCGTCACTTGTGTCGGCGAATGTTTAGTTTTAATATCTGGTTTTAATTCCTTTTTGGATGACGTCACACAGGTGAACTTTGGATCTCTGTCCCGAAAAGGATTTAGTCGGAAGGAAAGTTTACGCTGGGTTGACCTTAGGGGGAGGGACAGTTCACATTACAATCAATTTCATGGACGTTAAGTTTGTTACGTTTACATTCAAGAAGGGAACTTTATAACTTCAAGGAAGTTAAGTTTGTTATGTTTACCTTCAAGAAGGGAACTTTGTAACTTCAAAGGAAGCTAAGTTTGTTATGTTTACCTTCAAGAAGGGAACTTTATAACTTCAAGGAAGTTACGTTTGTTATGTTTACCTTCAAGAAGGGAACTTTTATAACGTAATGGAAGTTAAGTTTGTTATGTTTACCTTCAAGAAGGGAACTTTATAACTTCAAGGAAGTTACGTTTGTTATGTTTACCTTCAAGAAGGGAACTTTATAACTTCAAGGAAGTTACGTTTGTTATGTTTACCTTCAAGAAGGGAACTTTTATAACGTCATGGAAGTTAAGTTTGTTATGTTTACCTTCAAGAAGGGAACTTTATAACTTCAAGGAAGTTAAGTTTGTTATGTTTATCTTCAAAAAGGGAACTTTATAACTTCAAGGAAGTTAAGTTTGTTATGTTTATCTTCAAAAAGGGAACTTTATAACTTCAAGGAAGTTAAGTTTGTTATGTTTACCTTCAAGAAGGGAACTTCATGCAACATTTACTTTTAAGAAAGACAAAGGAGGGGAGGCTAAATGAGGGGAAGTTTACACCACGTTCATCTTCAGCTAGGGAAGTTACCTTTAAAAGAGGGGGCACTTAAACTACGGAAAGTTTAGGCAGCATTTAACTTCGGAGAGATATTTATGCTACCTATACCTAACGGGAGAAGTTAGGGTTGAAATTTAACTTCAGAGAAGGTATTGTGAACACCATCTTTACCTTAAGGGAGAAATTTAGGCGACGCTGAACTTCTGCGAATTTATTTATTTATTTATTTTTTTTTTACGCTACGTGGGGGAAGCTTGCAGTACGTTTAACTTCTAAGGGACATAATTTAAGCTAAGTTTACTTTCATCAATGGGAAGTTTAGGTATCGTGTATCTTCAGGGAGAGGAGAAGTTTAAGCTATATTTATTTTAAGGAAGAGGAAGTTTACAAGACGTTTAACTTCAGATACCCAAAATTTATACCATGTCTAAATTCCGCGAGCGGAAGTTTTACCTTTGAGAAGGGGCTGTATGTTTTGCCCATCGTTTAATTTCATGTAGGTGCAGGTGAAGTTTACACCTTTTATTTTTAGGGCAGAGACCTTTACATGAAGTTTGAATTCAGGGACTGTATGTGATAGGTACCTATTCCTTTCTTTTAATTTTTTGAATGCGTAATGAAACAATCAAGATATATATAATTATTAACATAAATTAACCCAGATTACGTGAAATTTATAAAATTTAAACTTATCGAATATTACTTCTAAACCACCAAAACTTCGATAAAAAATAAATGCATCTTCGATGTGGCCATATGAGATACACTCCTATGGGAATCATAAAATTCTTAAGGGCAATAAACTCTACGGTTTGAGCTTGCCCAATTTCACTACCTGACCCACGCCATAGTCATCATCTCCATATACAATAATAATAATAATAATAATAATAATAATAATAATAATAATAATAATAATAATAATTTAATAATAATAATAATAATAATAATAATATTATTATTATTATTATTATTATTATTATTATTATTATTATTATTATTATTATTATTACTGTTGTTGTTGTAACATAAACGCAATGCAAAGAAACTTTTATTTTTATTTTTAACTTACAAATAACCTGTGTTTACTTTTTGGGCAAAGTACAGGAACAGACAGAGAAAACTCTCTTAAAAGAGAAAGCAGGGGAAAGCGCAGCAATTCTACCTTTGGCAACTCCAGGCGAAGCCACTAACCAGGTAACTTAGTACCAGTTATCTTGCTTACATCAACCGCAAGACCTATACAAAATCAGTAGAAATAAGCGATCTGAGCAGCAGCATTGTAGGCAGTACAGGCTCTCATGAATAGAAAACATGTAACAGAAGTAATGTAGTATCTGCAAGAACAGAAACAGATGGCAGATGTAGCACAGCATTTTACCAGGAACAGAAAAACAGCAGCATATATCGAGGAATATACTGGTAAGAAAGCAAAAGGATAGCAGATGTAGAATATGAGATTAGTAAGAACAGGAAGCCGGCAGAATGAGTGACATGCTAATATCAGGAATAAAAACAAAGCAGAAAAAGTACTGTATTAGCAGGAAAATAAAACGAGCAACATTAGTGATAAAGCATTGGCAGGAATATGCAGTAGGTATTGGTAGTATTACAGAATTATCGTGAACAGAAAACAGGAAACTGGAATAGTCTAATTTTGGCAAAAACTTACACACTGAACTGACGTCGCTTTAACTGAGGCAAAAAATGAAAAGAAACAAAAAACCGGGGTCAAAGAATATGTTACGGGTACCATATAACAATGTCAGTAGCAGGCAGTATACGAGTATGAGAATTAAGGTAATAAACAAAAGAATAAAAACAGCACTAGAACTAGCAGAAGAATATGGGTACGAAAACTAGCAGGACACACGCAGCAGAATTAGCTGCAACAACAGAGCAGCAAAGTATAAGCAGAAGAGTCATAACCCAATGCTCCATAAGACCAGACCCTCAACAACAAAGGAGATTGGTGAAACGCCCGCGCAAACTTAAAAAAATAAAAAAAGAACAAATGGCGAGAGATTGCCACTTCCCAGAACCTTAAAACCACGACGGAATGGCAACATGGAAGCCCATAAGGCAATGTTTCTGACAAAGAACGTGTGATGGATCCCAATGGTCCTCCATAAAATCTCAGACAGACAGCGCGTTATTCCATTACGGTTCTCGGGGTGAGCATAAAGGCCAGTCTACGTACCAAATGAGTCCGTCACAAAGAAGCAATATACCTAACAAAGTATCTAGACCACTGATTTCCGGATAGACTTTCCTGGTGGCAACGAGGAAATGATTCGTACTCCAAGCTGTGGTACGAAAGGGGAGAGAGAGAGAGAGAGAGAGAGAGAGAGAGAGAGAGAGAGAGAGAGAGTGTGGTACAAAGATGAAAAACTAGACCTTGTATGTGTTTGTGTGTGGTACTTTGAAGAAGTGTGCTTGAAAATGTTCTCAATAACAAAGGCACCCAAGATCGATCCCAAAGTGAGGTAAAGCGGTATAGGCGTGTTTCATAACAACCCACTGAATGACACTTCACCAAACCGATGAATTATGTACTTGGTAGTTAGCCTACTCTAGAGGGTCACAGCCTAGTTAGAGGGGTACATGGGACTAGTAACTTAATGAAAAATCAAATATTTATTACGTAAGAGGAAGCTAATATCTGACAAGACGAGAAAACAAGAAATAATAAAAAAATAACCGTGATATTCAAGAGTCGAAACATTTCAATAAGGAAAAAACTACGGACTCTCATTTGAGGCGTTTCCCCAACTCCCCCTCCCCCTCTCCCCACCGCCACCCCCAACCCGCCCCCAACGGCCGCCGCTGACACCTCGCCCCAAATAGACTGTCCGTCTCAATGCATTTCACAACGGCTCCTCCATTCCGCCACGTCACTCGTCCTATAATTAAATGGCTTGCGTTGCAGTCAATTCGAATCGAATCGCTTCTCGAACCCTTCCGAAACAGTCCACATGAATCTTGCGCATAATTAACTTCCGTCTGCGGGAAAGACTTTTTTTTTATCGGTTAGGCCTATAGTTTAAATTGTGTTTTGTTGGCCAGGACTATATTTTCAACCTTGTTTTGTCCACTAGGCCTATAATTAATGTTGTTTATCGTCTGCACATAATATTTAAATCATCTCAGCCTGCCAAGTCTACATTACCTGAACGCTCTTGGTAATATAATGCATTAATTTTCAAAGCCTGTGTGATTACAATATTTCATAATCGAAGACTGTATTTATCTCGCGCTCTCTATTGGTTAATCATCAAGGTCTATATTCCTCATGTTTAATTCCCCGGTTGGGGGTAGTGCCGTCACTGCTCCTCACGTGGTGCACTGTTAGCATTACTCAAGGATCTGCAGCGTCCTTTCGGCCCATAGCTGCAACCCCTTTCAATCCTTTCACTGTACCTCTGTTCGTATTTTCTTTCTTCCATCTGACTTTCCACCCTCTCTAACAATCGTTGCATAGTGCAGCTGCGAGGTTTTCCTCCTGTCACACCTTTCAAACCTTCTTACCGTCAATTTCCCTTCCAGCGCTGAATGATTTCACAGGTCCCAGCGCTTGGCCTGTGGCCTACGTTCTATATTCTATTCTAATCTCAAGTTTAATCACATGAGCATACTGTAATTCTTGTTTTATAAAGTAGGCCTATACTTGGTCAGTTTTATTAAATAAGCCTATTTTCAAACGCCAGTTTTACCACTTAAACCTACTGTTATCTCACACTGTGCCTAAATTTAAGCACACGTGACATCAAGCAACTTAATCTTTGCTTGCATTTTTATCTGTTTACTTGTTAATTTGTTGAATTATTTTTCTTTTCTAATAGCCTATCTCTTCTTTCTGTATTTCCTGTTACCTTCTGTTACTTCTTTCTAATGAACACCATATTCTTTGGAAGTTTGAATTTTAAGTCAATGGCCCTTTGGTGGGCTTGTTCCATATGAGAAGGTTGCGTCTTCGAATAATAATAATATTTTTAAATATATGTACCCATACATAACCGTGGATTTGTTTCTCCATTTCAAGACTTTGCTGCTACGAGTATTTTTTAATTAATTAATTAATAATAATAATAATAATAATAATAATAATAATAATAATAATAATAATAATAATAATAATAATAATAAAATAATAATAATAATAACAATAACTTATCTGTAACATACGTCTTCCCTCATTCCTATCAATCTCTTCACGCAACATGTGACAAAAAGAGACTGACTGCTGCGTACGAATGGCATGTATCATTTACTTCGCTACTTAGAAAATACATTAATTCCGCAAGCATCTAATTCTCAATTTAGATCGTTTATACGGAAGTTTTGTCGCACAAGCATGACCTGGCATCAGTTAGCGTCCAAACGCATTATTTTGCAACAATTCGCAAAGATTTCTTTCTTAATTTTTCCACCAAGAGGTTTGCTAGCTATTAAATGATCAATAGCCTGGTAGTAATAATATTAATATTGAAATGGCTACAATGAATAGAATCTTAACTTCTTTCATATAATTATTTATATATGCTAGAAACAAACAGACATTTCTACAAAGGTACTGATGCTGTGAGAGAGAGAGAGAGAGAGAGAGAGAGAGAGAGAGAGAGAGAGAGAGAGAGAGAGAGAGAAGCATCTTAAAAATAAAAAATATATCCAAATTTCAAGTATTGCAAGTCTTACACCATGCAATATGCTCTCACTGAATAATATCATCCTTGAAGATATTATATTCTACAACACTTATTCCGTAAGCGAACCTTTATTTTAAAAGGTTTTGAACAACTAGAATATGTAATTTTCACAGACCTGTTGCCTGCCCTCAAACAGCTTTCAATATAGCCTACCTGTTGTTAGTACTGTTTGCTTACTAAATATTTCTTAAAAGTCCTTAGTGTGTGCACTGTGTTCAGACTAAACGGAAAGAATCCGTCATTAAGTGCATTTTAATAGTCTTACTATTTACTTGCATATGAAATAAAAAGTTCAACATTTCTTACAATCAGAAATCACGCTTCATTGTATCATTGTCGGCTTATCAAACAAAACTAAGCCCGTAGAACATTATTCAGTTCAGCAGTGAACAAAATTAGCGACGAACATCGTTCATCTATAAACAAAAATAGCGCAGAACATCAGGCAAACCGCCAAAAGTGGCGTGAAATCTCCATCCTACCCAACAAAATTGCCGCGAAATATCCAACACCACACCAACACTTTTTTTCAGTTTCCAATTTAATGTCAATTAAAAACATACCCTCGACGTAAGACGCCCCCCACCCCCGTCCTCACCCTTTCCACGAGGAAAGGGGCGTGCCCCAGGAGTCTTCAACTGAGCAAAACAAAGGGAGGCGCTAAAAGCCCGGAAGAGTCTGTCAACAGTGTGCTGACACTATCTAGATTTCACGCGTCACCCGGGACGAGAAAACACCGGGACATTCTTCACTCCATGCCGATTCATTTGACGTGGAACTCAGTTTCCGGTAATGCTGACATCTGCACATTAACAGTTATTACAAAACTTCCGCTGATAACGTTGTGTACACGCATACACACATATATATTATATATGTATATATATATATATATATATATATATATATATATATATATATATATATATAATACATCAGTTACACACACACACACACACACACACACACATATATATATATATATATATATATATATATATATATATATATATGCTATGTGTGTGTGTGTAAACTCTGACTGAAGGCCAGTATGTTTATACAAAAAAATCGAACTTTTACCCAACCCGAGATCTACAGTTCTAAGCATGATTTCTTAGTTCTAAACTCCTACAAGTGCTCTCTCTCTCTCTCTCTCTCTCTCTCTCTCTCTCTCTCTCTCTCTCTCTCTCTCTCTCTCTCTCTCTCTCTCTCTCTCCATAGTGATCTTGGACACTCGTCTGTTCGTGATGAAATTACCTATATTGTTGTATACGTGACTTGTACCATGGTTATCTAAAGCTTCTCTCTCTCTCTCTCTCTCTCTCTCTCTCTCTCTCTCTCTCTCTCTCTCTCTCTATATATATATATATATATATATATATATACATACATACATACATACATACATACATACATACATACATATTGTACATATTTATTTTGTGTATTAACACATATTATATATATATATATATATATATATATATATATATATATATATATATATATATATAAATTTCTGACTCACGTCAGGATTTATTTCTGTTCCACACGTGATTGTGTGTTGATGATTTCTATATATATATATATATATATATATATATATATATATATATATATATATATATATATATATATATATATATTCTTCTTCTTTATAATATATATATATATATATATATATATATATATATATATATATATATATATATATATATATATATATATTCTTCTTCTTTATATAATATAATATATATATATGTATATATCCCATTTCCTATTAGGCTCCTACTTCTCTGTTTCCATTTTTCTCCCCCTCTCTCTCTCTCTCTCTCTCTCTCTCTCTCTCTCTCTCTCTCTCTCTCTCTCTCTCTCTCTGCCAGGGCCCAGAGTGCATGTGACAAGCGGGGACACCAGAGCAACTACTAGGACTTCCTCGTGGCCGATCTCCCCTGAACCACAAACGTCGACTCGTCATTTCCATCATCTCAGTCTAACATTCGTTGTAACCTGTTGGCTTTTCCGATTCGTATATCATCTCAGTCTAACATTCATTCTAACCTGTTGGCTTTTCCGATTCGTATATCATCTCAGTCTAACATTCATTCTAACCTGTTGGCTTTTCCGATTCGTATAAGTCTAGCTCTTATCGCTATCGCTATCCAAGCCACCGATATATATATATATTTTTTTTAGGTTTAACTGATTGTTTATCAGGGATTTGCCTCCATGCGCTTACCTTAACAACAAAGAATACTGTCTATCCCTTTTCCTTCCTGTGTACTGTATAGCAAAAAATGGAGGTACCATTTCATACCTTGTGGTCACTCGTGACGTCATAACGAACGCCATAAACATCTACGTCCAAACTTTATTTTATTTTTAAGGTTTATTTTCTCCAGCTTCTTAAACTTTCACACCTTCCACATCAAACTCTGCCCACTGAGAGGGGGACTAACTGCCACTTATCGCTTCCATCAGGAGAGAAGGAGAGGTTATTCTACTTATGAAATGGCCCTCCTGGGAGCTTGTTATAACAAAAGGAGGTTACAAAAGAGTAACATATTATCTTTATTTTGTGTAATAATAGACGCTAAGGTTCGAGAGTGTTCCGACAAAGGACGTACGACAAAGGCAAGGCGGAAGACCAAGCTAAGTCAAGTAATACCAGTTAAATAACGAGATGACAACAATTATGAAATAATTATACATCCACATAATTTTAAATTCTCTAAGTACAATTTACATTTTAGGTACAATGATATATTAACTTTTCGCCTTCCAAGCACTTAAATGAATTCGCTTATCACTACAAACCTAAATCATATCCTGAATGCACGAAGACACTTCTTTCACCTCTTGCACGTGGGTTCGAATCCTACCGATGAAGCTGAAAGTTTCTTCATTCATTCCAGATAGGATTCAGGATAGCAGTGGTAAGTATATCCAAAAAGTGAGAGAGAGAGTCGAGAAGTGATGACGTCATTGTGACTTAAAATCCATATCTATCTGGCAAAAGTGACCAACTGATTCTGTATATATAATGAATAAAATCTCTCCCACAAGGTGAACTCTTTGTACCCAGGACACTTTGCGTTTGTAGGATTGTTGTACAACATCGCGTAAACAGCTTCTTTTGCCAATACAAAAATAAAAAAAAATTGCCACGCACTAGCGCCGTCAGCATCACGCCAGAACAGGATTGGGGGCAAAAATTAATGCAGCAAGTGGCAAGGCTCACTGTAAACAAGACGCAGGCCGTAAACCCAATATAATTAGTCATCACTTAACGACATGTGTAGATTCAAGGACCAGGTTGTTGGCCTTGGGGGAAATTGTCATTAATGGAAATTTCTTGGCCCTTTCGTGATGTGGACTTCAGAAATAAAAGTCTATATACCCTACGATATTGTTTCGTGTATAAGATTATGCCTAAAGATATAACAGACTTGAGAAGTTGTCTACAATATTGTAGAGAAGATCTCTACAATATTGTAGATAACCTCTCAATTCTATCATACCTCCATCATTGCTCCTACCATTTATGCCTTAGATCATCTCTAGCGAATCTTTATGAATATTTTGCTATATTAACAGAAATATTTATTTAACTATGAAATGAATTCCTTTCTCGTATTCACAAGCCTTATGTTGTAACCCAGTATGTATTCAGAGACCTTTTTAATGATAAATTTATAAACAGCGTTTTCTATAGCAATGAATTATGCAACTGTAACCAAAGACTGCTGCCTGAACATGCTGACACATTTGTACGCGGCGCTGAAATAGAAGAAATCGTACGTGAAGATATTAATCATATTCTTATATTTGATCAAATGTTTATTTTTATAATGCAGTTTGCTTCTTTCTTAAGCAGTTACAGAAACTTTGATAGAGAAAGAGATCTGCTATTTTATGGAAAAGGGACCTTTTGGAGAGAGAGAGAGAGAGAGAGAGAGAGAGAGAGAGAGAGAGAGAGAGAGAGAGAGAGAGAGAGAGAAGACAAGTACGCCCTTGATAAGAGTTGGATATCGCAAACAGTCCAAGGTAATCATGCTTTTTTTTTATTTGCATGATAAGGTATTTTTCCGTCGTTGGTATGGATGATAGCTAGCAGTGGATAGACTTCAGTATAGTATTTAGTTCTCAGACACCGTGAAAAGCGCTTCCAGTATCACTATTAAGCACAACTGTCATAAATGCACTAACATTTGTATATTTGGACTGGCCAGAAGTTTTCATTTTTTTGGTGTAATCAATCCCATGAAATATTTTTATAAGAGGTGATGTCCTTGGGCCCTTTTTTCAGGTCCAAGGTCAACTGAAATTTAGGAGATCTATTCAAACCCTATTAATTCACTGAATACCGCTTCTTCATATCTATTTCCATACGTTTGAATTTACACTTCCAAAAAGTGATAAACCTACCCACACGTTTTCTTGGCGTAGAAAGTAATCTGAGTTAAGTCTGCAAGAAGCAAATATTATCCGAAAAGAGACGCAATCAACAGAAGAACGAGAGAGAGAGAGAGAGAGAGAGAGAGAGAGAGAGAGAGAGGTTGGAAACTGATGACGTAGCAAACGCTGCCAACAGCTGCTACTAGTCACGTGGAAGTAGCCATTTATTCTTGGACGTACCTTTAGAACTACAGGTGATGTCAATCAATCACTTTGTACAGGTGATGTTAACCAATCCTTTCCTTTACGAATTTTATTTATGCACAAAAATCCTCGCTGATTACACTGACGTTTAATGATGTTTTATCCAACATATGTGGCAGTTAGGCTTCTTGCATAGTAGTATGGAGATCTAAATAAGTAAACCTCTTGCTTATTATTATGGAGACGAAATAAATACGAAAATAAACAGATGGCTTCTGAACATGTAGTGGTTCAAATGTTGAACTCAATAGTCAGGTGAACCAGTTTCAACAACTAATATCGGAAATTCAGGCACCTGGTCGTTAGCAGATTGTGTTAGATCGCAGCTAGGGCAGAGCTAGGCATGAGGATAGCAAACCCACCCCATAATGACCAGCGCTAAATGACCTCATACGTCCCAACGTTTGACCTGTGGCCTAAATTTCATACTCCAGTCCATCCCAAAAGATTCACTGAAAACTGGAAGGTCAAGAACCTTAGTTGCTAAGCTGGGTACTAGAGTCAGATAGGGTCAAGAATATGGCGTGGGGTTATTAGCCTCTTGCTTAAATACTTCCTAAGAATAAAAGGCTTTATCCATCTTACTTTAAAGAGAAAAACAGAGGTATGGTGAAAATATACGGTTAGCTGTATACAAGCGAAACAAGTAAAAAATGCACCGAAGTCTCTTCGGCGCAATCGAGTTTTCTGTACAGCGTATAATCAAGGCCACCGAAAACAGATCTATCGTTGGGTGGTCTCGCTATAATGCTGTATGGGCCGCGGCCCATGAAACTTTAACTACGGCCCGGTGGTGGTACGACCTATATAGTTGCCAGACGCACGATTATGGCCAACTTTAACCTTAAATAAAACAAAAATTAATGAGGCTAGAGGGCTGCAATTTGGTATGTTTGATGATTGGAGGGTGGCTGATCAACAATCCAATTTGCAGCCCTGTAGCCGCAGTAGTTTTTAAGATCTGAGGGCGGACAGAAAAAAAGTGCGTACAGAATAAAGAGCGGACGGACAGACAAAGCCGGCACAATAGTTTTCTTTTACAGAAAACTAAAAAGCAGTTATAAAATTGTTTCTCCTTTTGTCCATTATCTTATGGTAATGTGAGATACCTGTTTACCAGTTGCCTCACTAACTCCTGCCGTAGACTTGGGTTCGAATATTACTTGGGGAAAGGAACGCTTTCGCTTTCTTTCCCCATTTCGGACTTCGGGCTTCTGTATTGCTGCTACTAAAAACACACGTTTCTAAGCATCTCTCTCTCTCTCTCTCTCTCTCTCTCTCTCTCTCTCTCTCTCTCTCTCTCTCTCTCTCTCTCTCTCTCTCTCTATATATATATATATATATATATATATATATATATATATATATATATATATATATATATATAGAGAGAGAGAGAGAGAGAGAGAGAGAGAGAGAGAGAGAGAGAGAGAGAGAGAGAGAGAGAGAGAGAGAGATTCTTAGAAACGTGTGTTTTTTAGTAGCAACAAAACAGAAACCAGAAATCTGAGAAATATATATATATATATATATATATATATATATATATATATATATATATATATATATATATATATATATATATATATATATATATATATATATATATATATATTAATTCTTTTTCAGTCTGGTGGAAAGTCTTTTTATCTGCACTATACAGCGGAAATAGTAGAGAACCCTAAATTCAGAACGGTACGATTTGATTTCAGAGTAGTTTGTTGTATCATTAGTTATAAAACCGACACGGTTTCCTTTCCATCGGAGAAGAATTCAGAAAGCAGGACCGACGTAGTTACAACAATTATGTGAGACTAATGACTGGAAACTTCAGACTTTCACTCCTTCAACTGCACACGCAAGATAAAAAGACTTACTGCCAACTTGAAGGTATTAAAAAGAAAATTATTAACCGCTGAGTTGACGCTAACTTCAATACTGCTATTATATATATATATATATATATATATATATATATATATATATATATATATATATGTGTATATATATATACACACATATATATATGTATATATATATAAATACACACACATATATACACATACATGCTTATATAAACATATATATAAATGTATGTATATATTTATTTACACACACACACACATATATATATATATATATATATATATATATATATATATATATATATATATATATATATATATATATATGTGTGTGTGTGTGTGTAAAAAATGTGTGTGTGTGAATATTTTTGCCACTATATATATATATATATAATATAATATATATATATATATATATATATATATATATATATATATATATAAAATATATATATATATATATATATATATATATATATATATATATATATATATATATATATATATATATATATAATACTTCTGTCACTTACATACAAGTGAATTTTTTTGCAATTAGGCTACAACTACTACGCTACAATACCCCTTAGTATTAACTGAATTCCCTTACCCTGGGAATAACTTAGCACCCAAAGAGAATTACAACTAACAAGTATCTCTAAGCCCTCATCCAAACCTGTGCCTAAGTATGTGTATATGTGTATAAATTACCCTATTTGCATAACCTACAAACTTACACGAATCAGACATGACTTGGGGGGGAAGTACGCACCCTCCCACCATAGTAAAGATTTGGACAGCTTGTCCTAAATCTGATAGTTTTTAACCTTCATGGGTAGGAAAGCATCAAGAGGGGTTAGTGACGTCACTCTGCTTCCTTTGTCACTTTCTGGGTCTTCGCCTCACCTCTTCCTCGTTTATTTTATATTTCCTTTACATTACCTTCGGTTTCTGCAGTTGCCAGACGTACAACATACCTGTGGTGGAGACAATAATGGTCGTTAGTGTTAATAATAATAATAATAATAATAATAATAATAATAATAATAATAATAATAATAATAATAATAATAATAATAATAATGTCTTTGGAACGTGACTGATTTACGCCTGTTAATGTGTGTAGTAGGCGTGCTTTGCTACTCTTCACTTCACACCACCTATAAATTTTCGATCCATCAGTGTTTGTTGTCTGCCTTTCGCGAATGTAATTGAAGTCATCTACAAGTTTCTTTCCTCCACGAGTGCTGTGAATGGTACGAGATTATGACATTTCCATTTCCTAAATAAGGCAATTGCCCTAAGCTATTTACAAAAAAATATGCTTCTTAAATATTTGTATATTTTGTGTCAAATTACAGGGTGTTAACGAAACCGGATTTCAGTTTACCGGGAGTGAAATTACCGGGATCAAAAAACCAGGAGTCTACATACCGGTCACCATATGTATATTTATGTGTGTGTGTGTGTGTGTTAGTGTGTGTGACGGAGAAGTAGAGAGCACATTATAGAGGGGAGAATGGATAAGACCTTAGGTAGAACAGAGCTGTTCTGGCAAGAAAATGTAGCGAGAGAGATTTTTCAAATAAAATGATCAAAGACGAAAAGATCTAAATGGAGAGACGCTATCTGATATGAACGAAGTCCTCCGTCGATGGAGTGACCATTTTGAAGATTCAATGGAAATGGAAGATGGAAGAGAGGCAGTGCTGAGTGACACATTAGTGGGAAGAGTTAGTGCCAGTCTGAGAATGCTGTGGAAATTATTCTTGATTATGTAAGAAGGACAGTTAGAAGGCTGAAAAATACCAAATCATCTCACCTATGGCAAACTTTGTACCATATCTTTGTTTTGCCTACATTTCTTAGAATCACAACCATTCTTCCTCCATATATCTACCTGTCTACATACACAAACACACAAACACACACATATATATACAGTATATATATATATATATATATATATATATATATATATATATATATACTGTATATATATATATATATATATATATATATATATATATATATATATATATATATATATATATATATAGGCTATATGTATTAAATTTGTCACATACACAATTGTTCTGTGCATTAATACAATTACTAACAAGATCTCATTCAAACGGATACTTGACAATGAGGACTGTTTGTCCTAGAAAGCTTGTAACTTTTTTGAATAAATATCTCCGCTAGATACCATCCAGTTTGAGTGAGGTCCATATATATAAGAAAACTATGCTTTCACTTCTATCTGCCATTTGCATTCAGCATGCCTCCACATCTTGCAGCTCCGGCAGATCTTTTGCACGCAGTCTGCTTCACCCATTGAGTGAATCGCCTCTTCCCTCATCCAACACTAGACCGGTACACGTGCTCCCGAATACCTGTACGAATTAATCACTTCCTTTCTACCACGTCGCTTATCAACATTTATTTTTCCCTTTCCTGGTCACGTAATCCTTCGTTAAACAAACGCTCGTGCCAATCTGCTATGTTCAGACTGTTTGGGATGAAATTAAAAACTCTCTTTTTCGTTAAAATATTAGATTTTTTTTTCTAGTTAAACACCAGGAGCAAGGCACGGTCTCTGTTGGTTGTCCAGAGTCCGGAAGTCCACAACAAGCCACCTAATCCATTTCACGCCATACCACATACTTCCGGCCACCGTAAGGCAAGGGCTAGTGTAGTGCCTATGCCAGCTTTAATCTAAAAGAAAGAGAAGGGTAAGCCAATGAACTGTTCATGTGAATACTGCCAAAAATCTTTCATACTTAGAGTTTTGCCGTAATACACCCTTACTTAGCCTATATGATATACAACCAAAATAAATTCTTCCTTGCCCAAAACTCTACCAGGATGCATCGGTGTGACCAAAAACATTTCTGAAATGCATCCTACATTGACCAAAATACTTCCGGAATGCATCCAGACATAACCACATACCGACGAACTTGACCAAACCACATATAAAACACAACCTAATGTACGCTAATGTAGAACCAAACCACATGCAAAACACAACATAGTTTAAGCTAAGGGAGAACCACAGCACTTATAAAGCACAGCATAATTTAACCTAACGTAGAACCAAACCACTAATAAAAGACAACATAATTTAACCTAACGGAGAACCAACCCATTTATAAAACACAACATAATTTAACCTAACGTAGAAACCAACGCCCGAACTGAAAGGGGGAGGGGGTGGGGGTGGGAGTGGGGGTGGGGGGAAGAGGAAGCCTTGTGCATCCTGGGACCCCCTCAGCAGTCGTGAAAATAGCTATTACGTGAAAATAAACATTTCGATTTGCTGCCAAGTTAATTGGAGTGATTCACACAATCTGGAAACCTGATGAACTCGAATCAGTTTTGTTTCAATTAAATATTGGTCCACTAAATTGGGGCCGGGCTAATATAATTTTGTCGGGGGTTGAAAAGTCTCACAATCGTGTTCTTTCTGTTGCAGGCTCTGGCAGAGAGAGAGAGAGAGAGAGAGAGAGAGAGAGAGAGAGAGAGAGAGAGAGAGAGAGAGAGAGAGAGTTTAGAAGCAAGGTTAGCATGGAGATATATTTTTATATCCTCAATTAATATAAAAAGATATAACTGGAATAGGATAATGATAACACGTGCTGAATAGGAGAGAACATAAAGATAAGAAAATTGAAAATGCAAAAAAAAGCAGAGAGAAAAGAGAGAGAGAGAGAGAGAGAGAGAGAGAGAGAGAGAGAGAGAGAGAATGCATGCAAAAATTTCTTAGAAACCATTTGGTTGAAAACTGGCAACACGTGTCCGTAGAGTTATTTCGATTCGTCAATCAAATTATAAAAATGGAAATTGAGAAAAAAATATACTATACAATGAATAAAAGTTACCATTACATAAAAGTGAAAACTTAAATCTACAATGATTAAATGCCTTGTTTTAGCATTGGCCAGAAGTGTCACCATGATGACTTAGAACACCAAATTTTGCGGCCCCTCATTCAAACTTATAGCTTTGCGAGCCTCAATGTGACCCAGTGCTCCCGACATCACATTCCTGTAGTTTTCAGCTCTGTTTTGGATGACAACAATAATAAATAATAATGATAATAATCATGTGTGAATTCCATGGAACACCAGAAATTACCGGCATGTAACCATCCAGTGGATTTATGTATATGTAAAGTAGGTGGAGGAATGGGGTCAGGTTATCTCACACCAAGAGAGAGAGAAAGAGAGAGAAAAAATGACCATCAAAGCGACGAAGAAAGCGGAATTAATAAAACAAAGAAATGTGTCTTTTATTGGCATGGAACCAACACAATGATGAGGGGAGGGAGGAAATGAGGAAATGAAAATAATACTCGAAATACAAAAGTTTGTTTGAAAAACGCATTTTTTTTTTTTTTGGTAAAGACGGAGGAAAGATTATAGTAAAAAATACGAAATGTCTGGGTTAATATAAGGTTGGAATTGTCCAGCAATAAATATTTGAAGGTTCGGTTGCTTCAATCCCCAAACATACGTTCGCAGTTACATAAATATAAATACATCACAGTTACATAAATATAAATACATCCGTAAACTAAGTGTATATATATAATATATATATATATATATATATATATATATATATATATATATATATATATATATATATATATATAAATTTGACTCACTTCAGGACTGAACCCCAGTCTCTCGAATGAAAAGCTACCTGATCTTGTGTTGGTCAGTTGGTTGTGCCCTGGCCTTTCATTTGAGAGACCAGGGTTTGACCGTGATGTGATTCAGAAATTTAATTCTGTTAAGCGCGTGCTCATGTGTTCATTAATTACAATGTGTGTATATGTGTGTGTATGTATATATATATATATATATATATATATATATATATATATAATATATATATATATATATATATATATATATATATATATATATATATATAATATATATATATATATATATATATATATATATATATATATATATATATATATATATATATATATATATATATATATATATATATAATATATATATATATATATATATATATATATATATATATATATATATATATATATATATATATATATATATATATATATGTGTGTGTGTGTGTGTGTGTGTGTGTGTGTGTGTGTGTGTGTGTGTGTGTGTGTATTCATGGACACATTCATGCTTTAACTTCCAAGTAATGGAGGAGGCCTCCTGCAGTAACACTTCCACAACATATGCCGCTTAACAGATCGCATGGAATGCTTAACAATAAACACAAACCTCTGCCTGTCTCTAGTAACAAACCTATTTATGTCGCTAGTAAAGATTAAAAAAAAAGGGTGCTAGAAATTAAACAATATAAGTCTAGGCTCACCAAACAATACACACTCTGTTGTCGATCACTTAAAAATAACCTGTAAATAAGGACAGGAATATGATCTCCATTACCTAAATGACACACTGTACATGATGATGAGAGCCTTGAAGCTAAAGTACTCAGATATGGCCATTTTAAAACTATAAGGATACCAGAGGTTAAGTCCCAAGTACCTGTTACCTCTCTGTAGGCATTATGTTTATTATGAAGCAAGTGTCTGCACTCGGTACTTATAATGTAATGGCATCAAACCCAACTTTTAAGTTGTTTTACGAGAGCAGACAGCAATTAAATAACACTCTGGACTTGACACAGTATTGCATAATGTCAAACCCCTTTGGGAGAAAATACGAAAAAAATACTAGTTGATAGAACTAATATTATTCACTGAAAAAAAGGATAAAAGAAAGAGCTGGATTAAATCAAAATAAAAAAAAAAAAAGAGAACGAAAGCCATTAGGCTTCAGACCTATCGTGGTATCGGGGATGTTGACGGCCCATAATGTTGGCTCTGGAACATATTAGTCCTCAAGTCTCTTCCTCGCTTTTTATTTGGTGATCTAGAGATAAAGTGAGTAGTTTCTCCTTCGACTGTTATGTATCATAGTCTTTATATAGGGGCTTAAATCAAACTCTAATGTTACTGACATAAACTGGATTCGAGAGAGAAAGAGAGAGAGGGTTCAACCAAAAATGGATTCACAAGGTAATATGTGGTCATTACGAAGTGGTTTATTACAATATTTCAATAAGCACTGTGTGAACTGTTCACCTTATATTTGGTCAAATTCAGACTAAACTGCTTTTTCTGTGTGTTTCATTTATTATCAGTTTTTATTTCCGTTCAGTCGCCCGTTTAGTTCATACAACCACTAAGTTACCAAAAAAAAAAGTATTAACCAAACAAAAAGAGTGATTATAACTAGCCTAAATATTTACACTATCACTTCAATTAGAAAACATCTTATTAAGAAAAAAATTATACCAAAATCTGATTAAAGCTCTCCTAGGGCTGGCCTGAAGGATTAGACTTGTTTTACGTAGGCTAGAACCAATCGGTTTTAGCAACGGGATCACTTATTGTGGAATCCGAACCACATTATAGCGAGAAATGAAAACAGAAATCTAACTCTTCATTAGCCGGCCGGAGAGTCTTAAGAAAACACTTGCAGACACATCAGAGCTGCATGCATTATTACTTATATTTAACAATGATTTATACTTCGTTTTTGTATGGTTGTATTTGTTATTTTTAGCCATTTTCCTTTATTTTTTCGCTTTACAAGTTAATGGACTTGGAGGGTTGTTGCTTAAGAATATTTCAGTGCTTTGAATGTTAATAGCAATTATAATACCTTTGATGTGCACTCTCTACTTGATTGCTAATCGACTTTCGTGGG
>NC_089797.1:6815390-6827890 GCF_040412425.1 Macrobrachium rosenbergii
GGAAGAGGGAGGGGGAGGGGAGAGAGAGAGAGAGAGAGAGAGAGAGAGAGAGAGATTGCTCTTGCTCAGCCTTTCGTGTTTTGGTTCTAAAATAGCCGGTCATGGCCGCTGAAGGCCAGAGTCATATAGTCCCAGCGCAACTTCCGTTTTCTGGATCGTTATTCTTGAGTTATTTACAAATTCTCCTTTGGAGTATTGAACAAAGAGTAATCAACTGACTCTAATTATTATTAATGCAATCATTAATATTCTAGGTAATTAAAACCATAGTCATATATATGTGTATGATTTTGTTAGTCACAAGGAACTTTCGCCAGCTTGCCATAAATCAGTTAAGGATTTCTTCAAGTTGATTATGTGAAAAAAAAATACTTTTAAAAACGACAGTTTTTAAAAATAAAAGTTTATACAAGACGCAAATAAAATAATTTAAAATCTCGCTAAAAGAATGTTACGTAGTACCACCCTCCACCCTTTTTTAGTGAAAAGTTACGTAGCTGGTTATATGGCCAATCTATTTAAGTCTCTCTCTCTCTCTCTCTCTCTCTCTCTCTCTCCACCAGACCCCCGCCCATATTAGTTCAGGTATGGTTCGTCCAGCTGAGAGCTAGGGTGAGAGGGTGGGAGAAGGGGGTGGAGTTGAATAGATGGGAGTGATCTATGCAGTAGGAAGTGAGGCTGACTTCCTGTATGGGGCTCCACTTAGTCAGCTGTCTGGATTCCTTGGGTTGTTTATCTATCCTTGTTTTTCCGATTGCCTGTTGATAGCTGTAGCAGCATGATTTATGCCTCACGTCGGGTAGAAACCCAGGACCTCTCTGAGGGAGATATGAGGTAGAAACTGACGAGGTACAGAACAGATCGTCAATAGAGAGGGTAAGGATTGCACCCCAAAAATAAGACCTCACCTAAAAAAAAGTAAATATAGCTTAGTTTTACCAGACCACTGAGCTGCACTGCAGAGTACTGGTCAAGATAGGTTTCAAAACTTTTACTTCAGTTCTTATGGGACACTGAGACTTATCAGAAACCGAATGAATTCTCAATAGTGCATTTTCAACTTCTTCCACCTTGACTCCTTAGTTTTGAGTTATTAAAGAATTAGAAGCATCTGCGCTGTATTTGGTTGATTTGCAAACGAAGAAACAAGGCAAAAGTAGAAGGATCTTGCAGAGGAAAACTTGATTTTGATAATTCTACCCATCAAACATACCGCAGACCTTTTACAAAAAATTCACACAGAAGATTTCTACAACAAGAACCTCCTGGATTACAAGTACTATCGACGAAACATGACGTCTCAAGAGTCAAGCAGTTTTGTTTGCATTCACTGATAACAGACAGATAGATATATAAATGGACAGATGTTGGCCCCTGGATTACAAATATATAAAATACTTGTTACAATATTTAACTATATAATAATGTCCATTATAAATAAATGGCATCAGATTCTGCCTTGACAACTAAGTCAGAAAGAGTGGCTTATTGAGAAAGAGTTCTCTACTTCAATACAAAACTGGAGTCAGGAGAGACAAAGATTTCTGCCAATAAAATGCTGAACAGAGAGAGAGAGAGAGGGGGGGGGTTTGCATGTGCTATCCACTAAGAATCTAGTATTTTTATTTTACCACTGCAGAAAATGGAAGGCCAAAAAGACACCGAATTTTAGTGTAGTGTAGAAATGAGAACTGGAAAATTACTCAGCTGCAAAAATCGAATAAAAATTCCAGATTGACAATATAGACTTGGATCAACGTTGTTCAGGAGCAAAAAAAAAAGACTAAAAATACAAAGTATTGATTTTTTTTTTTTTTTGGGAACGAAGGAAGATGGAGAAATGATTCTGTGTACCACGGCGATAATATTCTAAAACCAGGCAGGGAGTGGTGCAGTTATTGGCACTCCATACAAATATATATATATATATATATATATATATATATATATATATATATATATATATATATATATATATATATATATATATATATATATATATACTTGCTGTTTGATGTCGGAACATTCTTCAGACGATGTAGATTTTTTTAATTTGTCTTCAATTTGATGGTTTAAATGGCACCACATACATTCAAGTCAAAGTAAATGTTCAAAATATCAAAATGATGTGGACAGTCTACTGTGAATAAAATTTATATATCTTATAAAATAATAATTTTTTTATGTAGTAACTGTACGCTGATTACACAGAACGTTCAGAAGGATGCCATACAATTATATAAATACATGCAGTACAATAATAAAAGTAAGAATAAATATAAAAAAAAGGGGGTCAGTTTTCGAAGTCATCTATATTCACGTTAGAATCAGATCTCTGTTCTGACGGAGCGAAATGTCCCGAAGGTGCCTTAACTCTTCACTTGCTTTACTTGGACAGTTTATTTCTATATACAGTATATCAAGTGTGGGACGAGGTTTTTTTTTTTTTTTTACTTTTCAAGTGAGGACAAGGTTAAAAGTTATTTCTGCGTTTCACAAATTATTGTGTTGATTTACACCTTGTTATCATCATAATATCAGGACGTACTTTTTCCCCTCTTACTATAAATGGCTCCATCAAGCATTGCTCTGCTTGGAGTAACAGGAACCCGTCCCTTTCAGCTCAACCACCATCAAATTTTGGCCTGTAGTAGTAGTAGTAGTAGTAGTAATTATTTGTATATAATTAAAATGAGTAGATTTCCATACGGACATTAATGCTGTGTACGTAGCAACTTAACTTGAGGAAATATTTAAATTTTGCATAAATACATACAGATTTATTTTCAGACTCTTAATACACACACATATATATACACACATATATATATATATATATATATATATATATATATATATATATATATATATATATATATATATATATATATATGTAATTTACATCCATACATAAAAGCGCGTGTGCATAGTAATTTCAGCTGCAAGTACTCACACAACGATGCATACCTGTCATTCGTGGCTGTCACATGACATACAATTTACCGGGGCACTCCGCTGACGTGCAGCTCTGAAAAGCCACCTGACAACATAATATTACGTTTCGTCCACAAATTCAGCGTAACTTATAATTTCACATTTTTTCCGTAATCGTCAATTAGAGTCTCTGTAAAAGCCACTATTTACTATATTATTAGTCTGCCAGTTCCATCGGCCTCTGTATGACTCAGAAGTTGCTCGTGGACCTTGAACATAACTGCTCGATGGAGCCATTCGGTTAAAGGGAAAAATGGAGCTTTACCCCCGAAAAATAACTAAAATAAATAAACGGAATATTTCACTGTTTATAACCAAAACTCTTATAAACTCAGCTGAACGAAAATATAAATATTAATCAAATTCATTTATGCGCCAATTAACGTTCACATGAAGTTTCGGGGGGGAGAAGAAAACGAAAACAAACTTCTAAAAGCGGAAAATGAGACAATTATTGTCATAAAACTTCGAATTTGCCTTTTAAAAATCTAAAAGTTTAAACACAATATGGCCACTAATGAGTATGGTAATTGTGTGTTTTGACGAAGGGGGAAAAAAATAAAACCGGTTCAAAATTAATCTAAAAGTTGAACGCGACAGCCAAATTTATCTACAAGAGGGGGGCCAAGTTTTGAAAGGTGTACCGACGTATAAATTAGATTACAGGATGATATTAAAGCGGAGACGTTGCGTACTGTATATATCATATTATATAATTTCTTTTTTCTTCTTTGGGTTAAGGTGGACCATTTACCTAGCTAATTAGAAAATTATTATTATTATTATTATTATTATTATTATTATTATTATTATTATTATTATTATTTAGTTTAGGTTTCAGAGTTTTATAGGCTACCTCACTTTTTCAATATACCTAAAACATGCCCTTATTATTATTATTATTATTATTATTATTATTATTATTATTATTATTATTATTAGCAAGTTGCCTCCCTCGTTTAAATCATTACTGCCAAACCGCGGTGGACATATATGTATGTGTGTATACATACATGAATTTTTATCACATCACCGTGATTTATATGCGAACATTAAGCTACAAATGTCGCAAAATATCCAATTCGAACTACTTCGGGAATATCACAGAAGGGGAATTATAAGCGATAAATGGATTGGTAACTAAGTGACTCGACCACTCGACTTCTGAACGTCGACTGGAGGTCACTGGAGAGTACCGTCGGGTGTTCGAGTCACTTAGGCACCAATCCATATATCGCTTATAATTCCCCTTCGGTGATATTCCCGAAGTAGTTCGAATTGGATATTAAGCGACATTTGTAGCTTAATGTTTGCATATAAATCACGGTGATGTTATAAAAATTCATATATGTATACACTCATACATACATGTCCACCGCGCTTTGGCAGTAATGATTTAAACGAGGGAGGCAACTTGCTAATAATAATAATAATAATAATAATAATAATAATAATAATAATAATAATAATAATAATAATAATAATAATAATAATGTGTTTGCACAAAAATCATGGTGATGTGATAAAAATTTTATATATATATATATATATATATATATATATATATATATATATATATATATATATATATATATATATATATATATATACAGATCAAACAATGGAAATAAGTATACCGAATAAATACACAAATTAAGTCGCAGCTAAACATGAGCAGGAAAATCAAAAGTAAAAACATCAGAAACACCGACATACAAAAAAAAAAAAAAAAAAAAAACCTCCAGCCACCCTGTGGAAAAAGTTACCCTCACTACCCTGACGAGGTCAGTTCAAAAGCAAAACGGCATCATAACTGGATTTCCAGCCTGCTTGTATCCAACCACTCCTACAAGGTCATAACACCCACAAGTTGGAAAGAAGAGGCGTTGTCCTTGAACCGTATATGAATATTTGTTACAACTTTTTTGATCTCGGATTTATTCATGTTTGTTTTTCCAGGGAGTTATTCTTCTGGTTCTGTTATCAGGCTTTGCTTAATGTGTGTGTATGCGGATGCTTACATATTTTGAATAATATTAGTAATAACATTAATTATAAATGTTATTAATGGCAGAAAAATTATTATTATTATTGTTATTATTATTATTATTATTATTATTATTATTATTGTTATTATTTATTATTATTATTATTATTACTAACGGCAAGTCACTTGGTACCCACCAGGGAATCGAATCCTGGGGATTTTGCACATGCAGTTTAGATTAAGCTGGTTATATGCTAGCACAGGCTCTTGGTCCTGAAACAACCCGCAAATTATCCAATTATTATTATTATTATTAGTAGTAGTAGTAGTAGTAGTAGTAGTATCATCAAAGCAAAACGTGACAACGGAGAAAACGGATATCGTAAAGAACCGCTGACGTCAACAGAGGAACAATGCATTTTTCGGACGGGGTGATGGCGTAGGGAGTAGGGACGAAGTAGGAGGAGGGAGGAGGGAGGGAGGTGTGAGTGACATTAAATTTGAAGAGTGGGAACGCTGACACTGATGCTGTTATCAGATTTCATTTACCCTGTCTGGTAGGACAGCTTTTTGTGTTGCCTGTCTCGATTAGGTTTTTTCTCTCTCTTTTTTTTTCTTTCACTTGCACCGCGACGGAACTGTTTTGGTTTTGTGTCTTTTCGTTTATTTGTTTGTTTACTTATTTGTGTGTTTTGCTGTTGTGTAGTTTCAAGCTTCTTCGTCTCTGAATATTCTTTGTATAAATTAAGTTTTCGATACATGCAAACAAAACACACATACAAATATATATATATATATATATATATATATATATATATATATATATATATATATTATATATATATATATATATATATATATATATATATATATATATATATAAATTAAACATTATATATATATACACACAAACACACACACACACACATATATATATATATATATATATTATATATCTTATATATATATTATATATAGGACTATACCCACACAGTGGTAACACACATTATATAATGTATATATTTATATATATTTGTCAACAACTCCAGATAAGGAAAATTAAACACTGGGTGTAAATCCCGACCGCTTTCGTCTTTATATCTAAGACAACTTTCAGAGGACTCGTACACAGTGGTAAAAATTTACAATGTATATGTTAGAGAGACAGTACCAACGAACGTCCAGATGGTGGGAAACCAAATATACCCGCCTGACAGGTAGGAAGAATAAGGAGTAGTAGTGTGTGTGTGTATGGCCATATAATGGTTTTGACATACAATATATGGCTCCAGGATTATATATATATATATATATATATATATATATATATATATATATATATATATATATATAGACCTAATCCTGGAGCCACATATATATATATATATATATATATATATATATATATATATATATATATATATATATATATACCTAAAAATTTGATGAATAAAATTTTACATGGGAATCAAATTGAATCGAAAATAGTAAACCCCGACAATGGAAAAGAATATACAAAAATAATGACATAATCTGAAACCCATTGACTCAAAATCGAATTTAATTTAAAAACCTCTATTATTATTATTATTATTATTATTATTATTATTATTATTATTATTATTATTATTATTATTATTATTAAAGTAGTTTAACAAGACCACTTACCTGTACATAGACACTTATCATCTAGAATACTCATGCGAAAACTCACGGGGCCGGAAACAGCAATATTTTTGGCTGGGTAAAAACTCGTTTCTCACGAAGAAAATAATAAAACGAGTTGAACTCGATCTGGTAACTCATACGTATTTTATAAAGTATACATATTTTTTCTTAGAAAAAATACCGGTACTCTATACATTTATTTATGCAAAGCAATTTTCAACGAAAATTAAAGTTTTTAGTAAGAAAAATGAAACACTTACCGGTATGTAAAAATATATCCTATTACTCTTGATTTTAATTAATTATTACTCTTGATTTTAATTAATTATTTCGTTTCCAGTATTACAAAATACCATCTCTTTGGTTTTCAGCTATTCTGGGATGATGCTGTTAGTCTCACACATACCCCTTGAATGTTCAAGGGTATTTTTTTGTGGTTACCCATCCAAGCAGCGACCAAACTCAGATTTGTTTAACTTCGCTCATCAGGCTAGTAGCAAAAGAAGGAATATATGATATACATGCATACATATGTGTGTGTGTGTGTGTGTGTGTGGCTAATAAAGTTATGCAACATAACATGTTAACATGCTTAAACATAATATACAATAAATAGCAACTTCCCTCCCTCGCGAACATCCCAAAAAATAAAATAACGAGAACGCAACTGCCTAAGAACAATGCACAAGGCCGGCTGAACCTGCATTAGGGATGCATTGGCGGGCAAATAATGCAGATGTCGCCGGTGACGTGAGCAAGCAAGCAAGCGAGCGAGCGAGCGAGCCACCCCTCCGAGGAGCACAGTATGCTGACACGCGGCCGCCGGCCACGACGAGGCACCCAGGGCGGCAAATGTGGCTGTTGCTTAGGGGTTTGGTGTCGTTCGTTCAGTAGCTCTGTCTAATAAAGCACTTACTCTCGCTTTGTTCTTGTTTAGGATTAGGTCACCATATTTAACCAACCCCCTTTGGGGGGGGTGGATTAGGTCGATGTTATTTTTGGGTAGGTCTACGTCACAGTTCCCATGCGCAGTTCCATTATCTCATGATGCCTTTACACGCTTCCTTAGAGCTATGTTGCAGCTTTTGCTCAACTCATTTTAACACACACACACACACACATACACATATATATATATATATATATATATATACATATATATATGTATATATATATATATATATATATATATATATATATATATATATATATATATATATTTATATATAGGTTTACGGCTGTTTCATGTTTCCTCAAAAATCCATTGCTTTCATAGACATAATTTGTTTTTTTCATTTTATAAAAAAGCGACCATACCACAACATATACAACTTTTCGTAGGATTAACTGCTTAAGGGTAAAAAATTAAACATAAGTCATGCATAAATTAATTGTCATTTTGAGCTGCTTATTATTAACAAAAAAACACAATCTCTCTAGGTATATATATACATACAAACATATGTATATATATACACATACACATACAGTATATATGTATGTATATATACATACATATATATACATATATATATATATATATATATATATATATATATATATATATATATATATATATTCACAGAAGTTTTCATAATGAAAATAAACAAACATTCGAATGAACAGGTTATGCCATAATGATATTTCTACCGAACAAAGCAATATTTAGGAGTAGATGAGGCCATACGTGTGCAAGTTACAGAGAGAGAGAGAGAGAGAGAGAGAGAGAGAGAGCAGGAAGTATTTAGACATGCGATGTTTTTATATGGTCATGTCCACTGGTCATTTCTGCAATTCTTGGTACTTTTTGAGAGAGAGAGAGAGAGAGAGAGAGAGAGAGAGAGAGAGAGAGAGAGAGAGAGAGAGAGAGAGAGTTAAATCCAATTGTGAATACCAGTCACATAAATCCCATCTTTCGGCGCTGGCTTAAACATCAATCAAGCCCGTCTCCTGTGGCGTTGTCATGTTGTTATTTTCGTAGCGTCATCACGGGGATTTACAGCAAGTATCGACCGTCTGTCTACCTCGCAAGAAATCCATCACTCTGGACGTGCGAATCCAGACATCGATTGCCGGTAAATTGGCCTCATTTTCTCACGCTTATTTTTAGCTGTTACATTCTCTTTTGCTTTCGTGTTGTATTATATACACATGTATATATAATTTATATATACATATATATAAATATATATTTTTAAATATATATATATATATATATATAAATAAATAAATATATATATATATATATATATATATATATATATATATAATGTAAAGAATCTAGAACCTTTCCACAAACTCGCGCCATGAACATGAAATAATGACGCTTCCATAAAAGCTCGGCTAAACACAAGAAGCCATGGAGTACAGTACAACTGACACGTGATGCCTACTGTACATTACAACATGCACAAATACACAGCACAAGCTAAGCTGCTACTTTTTAGAGAGAGAGAGAGAGAGAGAGAGAGAGAGAGATTCAGACCACAAGTAGTTTATTACCAACATGAACAGCCAAATTATCACTAATCGGCACCTGTGGTGTTCAGCCGTTAAGTCGCCTGGATACAGGTGCGTGTCATGAAGCGCTTTCTGTTCCATTTTATGCGCGGTGTTTTATGCTTTCGTGCACAGGTTAACTGTAGCACAAACCACGGTACCATTGAACGACAGTAGAATTCGCATTCTACCATTTTGCGAGAATGGAAAAAAAAGTATATCTTAGTTTAACCAGACCACTGAGCTGATTAACAGCTCTCCTGGGGCTGGCCCGAAGGATTAGATTTAACGATTGAACAAATTTTCAGGAGCGTAGGCTTCATCCTCATTTAAGTGATTTCTTAAATCATCTGACGAGTGATCATGATGGCGTTTTCAAAAGAACGAACAAAGACACATACAGCGCCTCTTTGAAGAATTCAAGGTAAAAAATAAAAAGGAATTGTTTGCAGAAGAATTTGCAATTCTTCGAATTCGACGTGAGAATTCATGCGTCTACAGTTCGTACACCCTGAGGATCAAAACAATGATTTGTGGCTCTGAATACGAATGGTTCAATCAAATTTTGGACATAGCTCCCTTGGCAATCTTGTAATTTTTTTTCCTCTTTAACAAAAGAATGTGCACATGACAACAGACAGATATCTGAACATTCACGATCACTCTACGGCGTCATTACCTAAGCATAGGTCTAGTGCAAAAGAAATAGGTAGTGTTTACTAACCTAGAAGATTTTTTTTACTCAGGTTTTCTTATATATTTTCTATTTCTTTTCAGAGAAGTGGAAATCTTCAGCCAAGAAATCAATGCAGAGGTTGTAAAGGAAGGGAGTTTAATCCAGAAGCTACGAAAGGTGAGTAGGCCTAAGACTTGTTTATTTTTATTATGACTATAAAATATAGTCTTAAGTGTAGCAGGTAGCTTATTGCATTCCTAAGGGGTACCCAATGGCTTGGTTCCACAACAGTTATTTCAGATTAGGACAGGTCTGCTTGATAGATCATTGTGAGGGCATGTAGTTCATCATATCTTATAAGCCACACGTTAAAAACAAGGGGATATGGACAGGGTGGGTTACTTTGTTAATTTAATTAACTTGTTTTAATATGGGCAGGGTGAGTTACTTTGTTAATTTAATCAACTTTTTTTCCAATAACTGATCTCCTCTTTCTGTATTTTCTATTAATTTCTGTTACTTCTTGCAAATGGACACCATATTGGTTGGAAGCTTGAATTTCAAGTCAATGGCCCCTGTGGGCTTCTTTCGAATATGTTTAATAATAATAATAATAATAATAATAATAATAATAATAATAATAATAATAATAAGAATGGAATGTAAAATTTAGGCCAAAGACCAAGCGCTGGGACCTACGAGGTCATTCAGCGATGAAAGGAAAATTTAGAGTCAGAAGGTCTGAAAGGTGTAATAGGAAGAAAACCTTGAAGTCGCACTGTGAAACAATTGTTACGGAGGGTGGAAAGTATGATGGAAGAAAGGGAATATGAACGGAGGTACAGTCAAAGGAGTGGAAGGGGTTACTGCAAAGGCCCTTAAGTAATCTTCAGTGCATTGCGTGAGGTGCCCTGACGGCACTGCCTGCCTACGAGGATAATAATAATAATAATAATAATAATAATAATAATAATAATAATAATAATAATAATAATAATAATAATAAAAGGATTTCCAATCATCATTAATCCAACGAAAAGGAGCCCAATCTCTCATCCAGATGCCATTTTGATACACAAGAGACAAAATCAAAGACACCTGAACATTAGGGAAAAAAAAAAAGAACCTTCCTGACCTTCCCGTCGCCAAGGTCAAGCAAGGAACCTCTTGGCCCGGAGAGGTGGGGAGGGGAATTCACAGGTGCGTCGGCCAATTATGTACCCACTAACGACGCATTTGTGTCTTCCGCTCACCTGATGCGTCCTATCTCGTCTCGTCAGCCCCGGTCACTCACCGGGTTCCACCTGCGACCTACCTGCCGCCGCCGCTTACATCAGACGCCCATGGTCGTTGATTGTGATTTTAGGGGGCGCAGTTGCCGGAATCTTGATCCTAAGTCCTTCATTATATGGTCAATGAGTAGATGAGGAAGGTTCGAGGGATCTCGTTTACTGAGCTGTTCATAAAGGGGAGAGAGAGAGAGAGAGAGAGAGAGAGAGAGAGAGAGAGAGAGAGAGAGAGAGAGAGAGAGAGAGAGAGAGTTTCATGACCATACAAGTATTAAAAGGCAAAAATTTGAGAAAATGTTCATGTTCGAAGGACTTGTTCATTTAGCTGTTCTTGAGAGAGAGAGAGAGAGAGAGAGAGAGAGAGAGAGAGAGAGAGAGAGAGAGAGAGAGAGAGAGAGGGAGGGGGTTTCATGGCCAAACAAAGTACACAAAGGCAGAAAGTTGAAAAGTTTTAATTTTTGTTACTGAATATTTTCTATGAGAAGTCAGATTGCAAAGGTAACTCACTATTTACCTAGACAAGGGGTTTCCAGTTGTTCTCTTGGTTTATTTACCAAGTATTGTCGGAATTTAACCACATGCTCTTTGCCATCCTGAAATACCATCTCCGTTAACCCAGTACTTTGAGTCAAGAGAGTGGTAACCAGCGCTCATTTGTTAACCAAAAATTCCCTGGAGTAACCAAATGCTCTCAAGAGTCGACCAACGTCGTTGTGACAACCTGATGCCCTCTCCCCCGTAGGGGGGTAGCGCCGTCAGTGCACCTCATGTGGTGCAATGTAGGCATCACTTAATATTCTTTGCAGTCCCTTCGGCTCCTAGCTGCAACCCCTTTCATTCCATTTACTGTACTTCCGTTCACATTCTATTTCTTCCATCTTGCTATCCATCTTCTCCTACAAATTGTGTCAGTGCAACTGCGAGATTTTCCTCCTGTTACACCTTTCAAACTTTCCACTATCAATTTCCCTCTCAGCGCTGAATGACCTCATAGGTCGCAGTGCTTAAACTGTGGACTAAATTCTATGTTCTCAATTCTACCCAGATGCCTTCGGAATTAACCAAAGCACCTCTCAGTTAACTAGGAACCCTGAGTTTAGAAACTGTTTCTCAGATCAAATGGTTTCCCCGAGTTATCCAACCATAAAACTGCAACCCACAAACCTTGCCCCAGACACAGAATAGTTACGTGTTTAAAATGTAATGTAAATAATTTATTTTGCAAATGATCATGAAACTGGGCAGGAGTGGTGAAGTTGAAGCAAGAAAACAACTGTCGAGTCACATTATTTACCTAATATAGCCTATATAGCATAAGAAGTATTGAAAGGGTGAAAAATGCATAGATTTGTAGAAGTGGTGAGCTGATAGGTGAAAGGGTGGAGCA
>NC_089797.1:6830390-6867890 GCF_040412425.1 Macrobrachium rosenbergii
TCGTTAAACCCCTCAAGTGAGAGAATGTCAAGTGAGAGAGAGAGAGAGAGAGAGTAATGTCAATGTTCGTAAACTGGAAAAAAAGGCATATTAGTCATTTTTATTCTTGCGTTAGCATTTGGAATAATTTACAATGAAGCAAAAATAGAAGATAACCACGAAAGCCTACTTTTAATTGGTGAAGAAGACAAGGAATATGGAAACGGCATAGGCGCATATGTAATGAACCAATGAGTGTAGGTTACTTTTATTAAGGCATATAGGCTATGCGATCAAGAATCCCCTCAATGTATTAGCTTAGGCCTAAGCGTGAGGACATGACAGTGAAGACAAACATAGGTCTATATGTGAGGACATGACAGTGAAGACATAGGCCTATACATGAGGACATAACAGTGAAGACAAACATAGGCCTATACATGATAACATGACAGTGAAGACAAACATAGGCCTATGCGTGAGGACATGACAGTGAAGACAAACATAGGTCTATATGTGAGGACATGACAGTGAAGACAAACATAGGCCTATGCGTGAGGACATGACAGTGAAGACAGACATAGGCCTATGCGTGAGGACATGACAGTGAAGACAAACATAGGTCTATATGTGAGGACATGACAGTGAAGACAGACATAGGCCTATGCGTGAGGACATGACAGTGAAGACAAACATAGGTCTATATGTGAGGACATGACAGTGAAGACAAACATAGGCCTATGCGTGAGGACATGACAGTGAAGACAAATATAGGTTTATATGTGAGGACATGACAGTGAAGACAAACATAGGCCTATATGTAACGAACAACGCGCCGAAGATGATGAAAAAACAGGAAGTACAGATTGTTCTCACTTAGGCCTAGGCCTATTTGAGAAGAGGGGTACCAGAGAAGATCAAAATAAGAACAATAAAAAACTACGACTCTGTGACTATATGAGATTGGACGCTACAACATACTACGCCTACATGCGTCATCAGTGTCTGCCAAAGTTCCAGTACTTTGTCAGTCGTTTCGTGTCCTTTGCTCTTATCTTAAGGGACTATACAATGCACGATGATGAAGATAGACAGGTCGCATTTATCCTAAATGATTATCTCAGATCATATCCGTCCTGCTCTTCAGATGAAGGAATCAAATGTAATCGTTTTTAATCTCGTTTCTTCTGGATGTCCAGAGATCTGAAAATGAGGGTAAAACACTCAATGACGTCATAAGGACTTAAAGTAAAGAAAGTCTAATAATATTTGAATCTGTACAGCACTTTTTTTTTTTTAACTGTCTTTGTTTATTTTTAATGTTTGTGTTAGTTTTCTTTGTGGGTATGGTAATTTGTGGTTGTGTACCTATGAAATATTCAGATTTTTTCTTTTAAAAGTCTGAGACTTGACTCGAAAAATCATCCGGAAAGGTTAAAGGAATTGGAATATTATGGGTCTAATACGTGTGTCAATCTATCACATCAGTAATAATAATAATAATAATAATAATAATAATAATAATAATAATAATAATAATAATAATAATAATAAACTTCTCCCTGCCAAAGTTCAGCAAAACTCTTGTAAAAAAAAAAAAAGAAAACCCATGATGACAATATACTGTCAGTTAAGAACAAGAAAAGTGACCATCTTTATATTTTCCAGTCTCGTCATTTCTGACCACCGGATTAAAAAGATACACCGTCATAAATGTATGTTCTGAATATACCTTTCTCCGCCTCTATACTTCTGCCTCTCGGACTCAAGTCCAGCACACGAGTTCTTATTCCCTTGTCTCAAACATCGACCCTGACCCTCTCCACGTCAGAGAGAGAGAGAGAGAGAGAGAGAGAGAGAGAGAGAGAGAGAGAGAGAGAGAGAGAATGGTACGCATCATTTACAGTAGCTATGTGTGTGTGTGAGAGAGAGAGAGAGAGAGAGAGAGAGAGAGAGAGAGAGAATGGACGAGAGAGAGAGAGAGAGAGAGAGAGAACGTTTCATTTACAACAGAAAGAAAAGGCAAAGTTTTCATAGAGAGAGAGAGAGAGAGAGAGAGAGAGAGAGAGAGAGAGAGAGAGAGAGAGAGAAAGTACGCATCATTTTAGCTATGTGTGAGAGAGAGAGAGAGAGAACGTTTCATTTTACAACATCCAGAAAAAGCAAAGAGAGAGAGAGAGAGAGAGAGAGAGAGAGAGAGAGAGAGAGAGAGAGAGAGAGAATGTTTCATTTACAACAAGGAGAGAAAGCAGTCGCTTCACATGGTTATAAAACAGAGAGAGAGAGAGAGAGAGAGTACGTTTAATTGACAACAAAGAAAGTAGCGTTTTCATATGGTTTGAAAAAACAAAGAGAGAGAGAGAGAGAGAGAGAGAGAGAGAGAGAGAGAGAGAGAGAGAGAGAGAGAGAAAACAACATTTTCATTTGGTTTTAAGAACAAAGATGCTTTTCAATAGTTTTTTATTTGATGACAAACAAAGAGTACGGCAGGCCACCTCGTAGTTTAAAACATTGCACTGACACTCGGCTCTATAACTTCACTTTCCCTGTAGATTTAAACTCATATTACTTTCCTTCTTCAGACTTTGTCCTCTATGCCTTCAGAGGGAGATCTTCCAAATCTGAAATGCAATGAGTATATGATGGGAACAAAAGCTCAATAGTATCACCTACGTCACTGCAAGAGTCCAAACTCGTCTTGAATAAGCCCCAAGTGGATTGCCTTCGTATGTCCTCTCACTACTAATCTAGTTCAGCTCTCTTCACTTTTGGAAGGTTTTCATCAGCCTATGTTCATATTCATTATCGGTTATTATACCGCGCATCTCGTGTCTTGATTTCGAAAGCTATTTTTAATTACTGGACTACTTATTTATTCATCAGTAACCTACTGATCTTGTGTTCAGTTTCAACTACATTTACTTCATCCACTGGATAATAACAGGTATCAATATTTATTTCCTGTGTTATAAATCGTTTACTGGTAATGCACTACACGTTCAAGTTTCACATTATATTGAGAAAAGAAAGAAAATGCGGAGAAACATAATGTATGCTACAGCACATTTTGCCGTCATTTTGGAGGGACAGGTGTGCTAATTACAGGATGAGTCTTCGGTGACCTCAGCCTCCGCCAAGACGAAGCAAATTCTCCCAAAAGGTTACTTTAACACCTGTCCTAAGATCGAATCACCTGTTATACCAGTGCAGTTTTTTCTTTTTTGTAGCCTTGGTGACAAATGAACAGACAAGCAAACCGATTTAAAATTTCATATGTATCCACTGTCAAATTTCGGAATCGTATTATGGCTCAAAATCGAATCACCTGTTATTCTGGTGAAATGTTTTTGTTTTTGTAGTCTTGGTGAAAAACTGACTGACAAACAAACGTATTTAAATTTTTCGTATATATTCCAGTTTCAAATTTTGGAATGCTTATTTGGCCCCTCCTAGGCCCTGGGGACCTTATTTGTGCCATTTTAATTTACACCACTTCAGGATGATTGACAAACTGTATCCCTGCTCTTTTGGAGAAGAAGATTTTGAAATAGTTTTCCTGTATATTCCTATGTACACGTTTGAAACCCTACTGCGGCCCCCTAAGGTTCTTGAGTGTTACATTATGAACAATCTTCAATGTACATTACAAAAGTAAGTTTTCGTGTAAGTCGTCATTGTGTCCCAGTAATTCTTGAAAAAGAGTTTAAATAGCCAAACTCTGACATCATACATCATTATTTTTTAATTATCTCTTCTTGGAAGGGATCAGGGATCTTTAAAAATCAATGTTTGTAAGTCCCTTTACCCAAGGATGCTTTGAACCAAATGTTGTCTGACATTGATTTAGTGGTTCAAGAGAAGAAAATGCTAATAAAAAGGTCGTTGTTTATATTTATATATATATATATATATATATATATATATATATATATATATATATATATATATATATATATATATATATATATATATATAATTTATAAATATATATATATATACATGTGTCTCCAATATATATATAAAATAAATATCATAATTTGAATGTGATTCTGTTGGTGTGTTTACATGCAATTGTCAGATATCTGATATTACACACGCAAAGGTTACTATCATCATCTGCCAGCCTGACGTCAGAGCGCGGTTCTGAGAAAACAGACATAGCGAGTAACATGGCTTATCACGAAGAAGACGCGAACTGATATGTGGATACGTCAAAATCTGAGTCTGAATACACTCCTCGCTTATCAGCATGAATAGGCTGTAAAGACCTGGTTGTTAAAATAAGGAAAAACTGGAGATGTTTGAAGACTGGAGTAGCCTGGCCTGAGAAGAAACTTGTATTTTTGATTCAACACTTACGACACCTTTATTCACAAGAATCGTTATAGTAAACCTCAATAAAATCTTATTATTCGATTGTAACGTGTAACAAAGAATGAATGTACACACTCAGAAATATGAGTGACATCATTTAAAAAGATTTCGGTTAAATTCCTATCATAACATTTGAGTGGTTTTTCAGAAAAAAACTTGTTCTTTAGTTCTTTAGAGAGGAAGGAAGATTTTGCTATTTGGAAGAAAGGATCTCTCTCTCTCTCTCTCTCTCTCTCTCTCTCTCTCTCTCTCTCTCTCTCTCTCTCTCTCTCTCTCTCTCTCAAGAGGAAGAAGAAGAAATCGATCGACCGGCCAATGATTGCACCATATATCGAAAACGGTCCAAGTTACAGTTATACTTCTTTAGACTGGTTTTTTCTTTTTTTAATTGTATGCGTAGACTGAGCTTTGTTTAGGAGAGACTGTCATATGTTAATTCTAAGAAATACTGAAAAATAACAATTTTGTAGCACACGATGCTCTTGGACCTATCCTTCTTTTCCATTTTTGGTTCCAATTTGACGGATCTATTGTAACTGCTTTTTTTTTTTACTTTTTCTAAATCCTCACATACATTTTCATTTACAGTGTTAAGTTTGAATTTACACTTTCATCAAAATAATATGCTTATCCTTTACGTCACAAGGTCAGACAGTCGGTGGATAAACTTTCATCAGACCTCAATATTGCGCTTCAGACTCAGGTGAGCTACAAAAAAAAAAAAAAAAATGTGAAGACGAGAGAATGAAAAGATCTCCAAAGCTTTGATGCAGTAGGAATGGAACAGCCACCGAACAAGGCAAATATCAACTTCAGAATGTTATACTTTTCTCATTTATTCACTCTTTGTTGGTGGTTGAAATAATTTAGCTTTTGTTCGTCTCTGCAACTTTTGTGGAAGGTACACCATATATACTGTAGAGGCCCACGTCACAGCCTCATCTTAAATTACAACAGAGATGGAGGGGACAGGGAACCTTATGTCCTCATCTAGCCCAGGCCGATGGAAGTATGAATACCCACTGCATTCGAACACCTATATATATATATATATATATATATATATATATATATATATATATATATATATATATATATATATATATATATATATATATATATATATATATATATATATATATATACTGTATATATATATATATATATATATATATATATATATATATATATATATATATATATATATATATATATATATATATATATATGTATATGTACATGTACTGTATATATGTGTGTGTGTGTGTGTGTGGCAGAAACGTTTATAAAATACTCCAACAGAAGGAAGACGAACCATTATGAATACCATTAGGCCCATCCTCCTGACCGAAAACTTCCGCGTGGCTACAGATCGAAGCCCGTGACGTCATCCATATAGATCATGAAGGTGGTATCTATTTTGGCTTTCACGGAGCCCTGGGTAGGGTAGGGTTGGGTAGGGTAGGGTAGGGGGCAGCCCCTTCCCCAAAATCAATGTTTAGCGTCTGACATCGGTCATTGGGAATCTGTGCGAAAGATTGAATTGAGAAAAACAGATCAGTGTTGTCAAGTTTAGATTTACCCTGTTCGGTGGCTGTCTCATTTTCACTACCACAAAGCTTTGGAATTCTCTTACTTCTTCCGTTTCCTTGCTTACTTACATCTATTTTTGTTGTTGTTGTTTCCAAGAGGCCTGGTCTTGATGAGGCCACTGAACTAAATAAACATAAGAAAAGGGTTGGCTTCACCCTCATTCAAGTAAAATGGAGGGAATACTGACTGGGTCTCTTTCCAGAAAAGCCGTAAAGCCTATATAAATCCACACTTGTATCCTGTAGCCTCTCTGTAAAGTCAGTATGAAGTTAAACTCATGAAAATGACTGAAGCCTTGGAAAGAGTTGTGTCCTTGTGTATAGCACACGACTATGAACGTAAGAGGCTGGTGCACACTCATTTGAACCAGTTTTCTTTTACTACTCTTTGATGGACTGATTATGAGGTTTAGGCCTTTAGGCCATCGCTGGTTTTATTATAAAATACAATGCATTCCCATTCTCTTATCTTTATTATTTCAATCATTACTTAGCTTCAACAAGCCAAAATAATGACAGGATAATTTCTTAAGCTTCAACAAGCCAAAATAATGAAAGGATAATTTCTTAAACAAAACGCAGTACAGAGGTTTATCACAACACACAAGAAAGTAACAAATAAATATTAATAGTGAAAAAATAACCATATATATGTGCAAAAAAAATAACTGTTGACAAATGGTCTCTCTCTCTCTCTCCCAGTGGTGACGTTGATACCTGTAACAGAAGAAATGACAGGTTGAAAAGATGTCACGTCGTGTGACTCACTCGCCACAGAGGTTAGCCTACAGGATACTCAAGCCTTAGGCACTGTTTATATAGGTATAGGCTATTCTCAACTAGAAAGTATAAGAACACCCATGCAATATATATATATATATATATATATATATATATATATATATATATATATATATATTCATACATACATACATACATACATGCATACATGCGCCGCAGTCAAACAATTTTATTTAAAACTGAGAGAAGAAATTCATTCCCATTATTTTTTTTTTCACAAATTTGTCTGGCACAGTTTTGCGACCTTTCCAATTTTTTCAAGGAATCCCTTTCGCGTTCCCAACGTAAGCGTTAGTAAAAGATCTATGAATCGCCCTTTGATGGACTCACAAGGGGGGGGAGAGTACTGTAACAACAGCAGATCACGAAAGGGCACCTGATCTGAAGTTTGGTGCGAAATGTTTGCCTGCCTCGACATATGGAAACAAAAGTGTTTCTTCCTATTCATGTTTTGTCGTACAGAATCCCGTTTGTCTCAGAGTATTCCTGTTTTGCCCAACAGATTCCTGTCGTTCCTCTATTCTACAGTCAGATTTAGGGTCCTTGTCAAGTACAGTCTTCGTTGCTAATACTATCATTTTGTCTGGTTCAGGATAAAATTATCTGCAATCTTCAGTCTGGGGCAGCCATTCATCGCCTGAACTATCAAGATCTGACCCCGACCTCTCTCTCTCTCTCTCTCTCTCTCTCTCTCTCTCTCTCTCTCTCTCTCTCTCTCTCTCTCTCTCTCAGTAATATAAATGCATGTGGTAATGCAAAAACCTCGTTACGTACTTAAAAGATACCTTTACTTAAGTTGAACCTTTCTAATAATTTTCAGATTTAAAATTGCAAATTTTAAATTAATAAACGATGTACTTTCAAAGCAGAGCCCAAATACTCTCCAACTGTACCAAAGCCCCTTAATTACACACAAGTTACTGACTAGAAACACAGTAACATTTATACACACACAAAACGTGGTATTCTTTAATAAGGGAGTGTGGTGTTTCCTCCCCCATGTCAAATCCAAGCAATTCAAGTAGAGGTAAGCATCTAACAAAATTTAATCTGCCTTTATTATTTTTTTATTCTTTACATCAATAGATCTTAATGTTCCTTACATATTCTCTAGTATTGTTTTCTGTTTTTTCCTTGTTTTTATGTATTTCACTAATAATTATAATAATAACAACCGTATTAAACGAAACCTTCACATAAGTAAGAGAAAATCAATTAATTTCGGACCGAAAGCCACAAACTATATCGAGTTAGCCTAGGCCTACGACGCATCCTTAAATAATTGGGCCGAGAGGCTTCGAATCAGATAACAAAGATGCGACGTGGTCGAAGGACCATAAAAGCCATTTGCTGAAACATGAAAGGCCTCTGGGCGACGCCAGATCGATCTGAACCGTTCAATCAGAGAGCCACCTTGAAGGTCACCGAAAACATAAAAGCCTCGAGTCATTGACCATCAGATAATCAATTTGCCCCTCTCTCTCTCTCTCTCTCTCTCTCTCTCTCTCTCTCTCTCTCTCTCTCTCTCTGTCGAGACTCACGCCAGATATCGAACTGCTGCTTAGGGAAGAGAGAGAGAGAGAGAGAGAGAGAGAGAGAGAGAGAGAGAAATCAGACTGTGATATCGGTGACATCCATGTTGTTTCTCTCTTTCTTGTACATCAAGTGGCCGCGAGCGCGCTCATCTCTCAAATGAGTGCACTAGCGTTCGATTCCCTAACCGGATGAGAGAAAGAATGGTATTGACTGCTTTGGATCACAAACGAGAGAGAGAGAGAGAGAGAGAGAGAGAGAGAGAGAGAGAGAGAGAGAGAGAGAGAGAGAAAGTTAAGTATACCTTAGTTTAACCAGACCAATGAGCTGATTAACAGCTCTCCTAGGGCTGGCCCGAAGGATTAGACTTATTTCACGTGGCTAAGAACCAACTGGTTACCTAGCAACTGGACCTACAGCTTATTGTGGAATCCGAACCACATTATACCGAGAAATGAATTTCTATCACCAGAAATACATTCCTCTAATTCTTCACTGGCTGGCCGGAGACTCGAACTCGGGCCTAGCAGAGTGCTTAGCCGACAACTCTACAGACTCATCCAACGAGGAACTAGAAAGAGAGAGAGAGAGAGAGAGAGAGAGAGAGAGAGAGAGAGAGAGAGAGAGAGATGATAATAATAAAAAAAAAAAAAACATAAGGGTCTCGACGAGAACCAATCCTCGAAACAATTCATCAGTCAGTACTTCAGCCGATAGGCTTATTATCTCTCTCTCTCTCTCTCTCTCTCTCTCTCTCTCTCTCTCTCTCTCTCTCTCTCTCTCTCTCTCTCTCATTGGCCTAAGCGCCTGAGTTCGAGCCTCACACAGGTCGCCATCGTTAACAATGTCAATAGCGCCAAGACCTAAAAGGACCCTATTGTGGGAGTTACGATGTCATATCATCTCTGTTACAAATCTGGGCCGCAATTTCGTCCCCTTCCACCCCCCGGGGGGCGGCTATTATTATTCATATGTTTGTTTTTGTTGTTTCGACCAGCTTTGATATCCCCCCGTGGAGTGATCAGTCAAAAGGGCTTCCGCAGATTGGTCGCCGGCACAAAGTTGCACAAATGGGTATTACATGACAGACAGACAGACAGATAGAGAGAAAGACAGTAACAAAACACTCACACATCGTTAGACTGGACAAGAAATGCGAGGAAATACACTGGTATGTACATATATAGTACATATGTAGGTAGAAACAAAAATGTACATATATAGTACATATGTAAGTAGAAACAAACATATATAATATATATATATATATATATATATATATATATATATATATATATATATATATATATATACATACACACACACACATACTGTCCGTTGAGGGAACCAGTGGTTTTCGAAATATAACGCTGTAAAATTCATCTTCTTAGGGGTTTTTAACGGCAACCTTTATTATATATATATATATATATATATATATATATATATATATATATATATATATATATATATATATATATATATATATATATATACATAATTGTGTGTTTACATATATACAGTATGTATATATTCTGTGTAAATATACATATATTATATATATATATATATATATATATATATATATATATATATATATATATATATATATATATAATTTACGTATATGTATGTATATAGCCTATACAATATATACATGCAAATATATGTAAAGATATTTATTATGTATATACACACATATATGTGTGTATATATATATATATATATATATATATATATATATATATATATATATATATATATATATATATATATATATATATATATATATATATATGTATATATATGGGGAGGTGAATCGTATTAGTTGAATGGGAATTGATGAAAAGGGAGATCAAATATGTTTACCTAAATTCTTTGCAAATATCTGTGGCAGTAAACGAACTAAATGGTTGAGAGTTGTGGTGGATATATGTAGAGTAAAGATACGTAATGAGTGGTAATAAGGATAGCACAGGAAATCTGATATAAAATAGTGTCTTGATCTTGAAATAGTTTGGTCATGTGGAGAGAACGGACGAAGAGAGGTAGGTGATGAGAGTGTACAGCTCTTTCGGAACTGTTACGAGGAAAGACGCGGACCAGAAGGCATAGGAAGTATGAGAAAGGAAGGTTCTTACTATCAAGGAACTGAGTGGCTGCGTGTCAGGCAAAACTTTACAAGCGCGATGCCTTTTGTATAAATGTAAGCAGCGGATAAAATTGCTAAATATTCCTCCACAGGGGGTTCATCTACAATTCCCAATTATTAATGAAAATGGAAATGAAATCAACGCGTGTGAGTTCTCTTTCTGAAGCAACCCTGTTAGGAATAAAGCTTAATGATAAATATATTTATACATTTTTATATATATATATATATATATATATATATATATATATATATATATATATTTATTAGTTATTGATATAAATATAAATATAGATATATATATATATGTATATTTATATATATACATGTATGTGTGTGTAAACTTCTACCAAAGAATCATAAAAAATCTCTCTCTCTCTCTCTCTCTCTCTCTCTCTCTCTCTCTCTCTCTCTCTCTCTCTCTCTCTCTCTCTCTCTCTATATATATATATATATATATATATATATATATATATATATATATATATATATATTCTCTGATATATATATATATATATATATATATATATATATATATATATATATACTGTATATAATATACTGTCTGCAAAACAACCATAACATATATCCCAGACATCCCCAGAAAGCATTTAAAAAATCAAGACAAGAACAATCGACGGCATCAAACCACACACCAGATCATCCATTCTCATTAACTCCGTCGAAAGTTAGTTCATTAACTACACAGAAATCATAAAAATTCCTATAAATAATCCTTGTAACATAAATCTGTCTGAGGAAAAGCCACGATAAAAAAGGGGGAATAAAAAGTGACAGACCTTTGACGTCAGAGTGATGTAACAGAGACCTTCCCATTTTTTTCTTTTTATTCTATACAAGATTATTTACGCAAGCGCATGTTATGTATGTAGGCTATATGTGTATATATATAATATATATATATGTATATATATACTTATCTATATATATACATATCTACATATAAACATACAAATACATTACATAGCTATATATATATATATATATATATATATATATATATATATATATATATATATATATATATATATATATATATATATTTGAAAGGGGGTGAAGATGCTAGCCCAACCATCTTCATCTCGCTGACAACAATCCGCCACAGTCGATTAAACGACAGGTGCATCATTAAAATGGGCCCAAGTCATTTCTACCCCGTTGGATCAATTTCGAGCCGTTTTGCAGGGCACCCTACTCTTAGAACTACATCCCAAGACAACTCTGGAATCCTGAATGACCTCCTGATTTCTACCATCTTGAATTCATCACTTTCTTAGCTACCTCATTTACATCCCCATTACTCACTTCGACAGGCAGCCTCAAAATTATACTAATTCTCTCCACCTCTTGTATCACCCTGGCCCCATTCTCTCTCTCTCTCTCTCTCTCTCTCTCTCTCTCTCTCTCTCTCTCTCTCTCTCTCTCTCTCTCTCTCTCTCTCTCTCTCTTAACATTCAACAAACCTTCAGATTACTCACTCCAAAGACCCAGGTCACCATTGTTTATACATCATCTCTTCATTTGCATCTTTTATTCTGCGATCTGTTTGTTCAAGCACCCTCCCCACCTCTGCCTTTGCTGCCTTACAGAATAACTCGTTCTCCTCACTAAAGTACATCGTTTGAACCACAACTCTTGTTTTACTAGGGTACTTATCTCGTTTCCTCTCTCACTGTGACCTTGGCTACTGCATTCATTTTCTTGTACAGCCTACCTGTACAAGGTCTTACTCTTGTCAGGCAACGGTACCTCAAACAGACTCTCATTTTATCGCTACAAAAAATCACATGAATGAGTGGAAGTGCGTGAGAGGCACCCTAGTGGTATTGGTTGATGACCATTCTCCAGGCAGAGGCTTTGGAAGTTGCATGCACTGGAGGTTCATCCTTGCTTCGACTGCTGAAGAATGAATGCGGATGACATGGATTATTAATGAGTGAATCGCTAACTAATAAATAACCCTTGACTATGACTTGCAAAGCATCTACCCCAGTTGCACATATATTACCAGGGAAGGACAAATGACCACACTCCAGAACTCCGCAGAAGAAACGATAAGTCTGCACACCATTCCCATTACGAGAGAGAGAGAGAGAGAGTTTTGAATCATCAGGCCATATGCCAGCAACCCGTAACATGGAGAGAGAGAGAGAGAGAGAGAGAGAGAGAGAGAGAGAGAGAGAGAGAGAGAGAGAGAGAGAGACAATGACCGCAAACACAGGAAGTACACATGGGTTGCAAGCAATTGTGGAAATGACCGTACAACGAGCTACACACACACACACACACACATCATCCCTTACACATACGACAAGCGCGGTTCCAAGAATTACTTAGGACTTGCAAGGGAAATGCTATTGAAATTGCCGGTCACAGAAAAAAAAAGAATGAATCTCTATTGAAACAGTAACTGCAATACGGGGGAATTTACGAAACCTTTCAACTGGAATAAATAACCAATTGAAATTCACGTGTCTTATGATTTCTGAATGAAATTAGATGGTAATGATGATAAGCTGCACATCTGATCTTGTAGAGAGAGAGAGAGAGAGAGAGAGAGAGAGAGAGAGAGAGAGAGAGAGAGAGAGAGAGAGAGAGAGAAATTCACTGTGAATAAGGATACGTGTCATATGAATTCTGAGTAAAATTAGGGGCAATGTTGATATACTGCACATCTGATCTTAGAAAGAGAGAGAGAGAGAGAGAGAGAGAGAGAGAGAGAGAGAGAGAGAGAGAGAGAGAGAGAGAGAGAGAGATTGAAATTCACTGTGAATATCGAGGATACGTGTCTTACGACTTCTGAGTAAAATTAGGGGCAATGTTTATATGCTGCGCATCTAATCTGTGTGTGTGTGTGTGTGTGTGTGTGTGTGTGTGTGTGTGTGTGTGTGTGTGTGTGTGTGAGAGAGAGAGAGAGAGAGAGAGAGAGAGAGAGAGAGAGAGAGAGAAAATCTTAAATCTTGTCAGCTTAAAACAACAAGCGATAGTTTCATCTTTACATACTCAGACAGGTCCATTCACTCTCTCTTTCTCTATCTCTCACAGGTACACATTTACAAAAATGTAATCCACCTCGAAGACAATTCCCAAACAACACGTAACCGTTACTGTTAACGTGTATATAGCGTGTCAGGAGGCCATGCTCTCTCTCTCTCTTTCAAGAACTCCTTCCTTCCTCGTATCGAATTTATGAGAAGGCGTGCACTCTTCGCTAGTATCACCGCATGACGTCAAATATACGAGCGGCTGTCGACGAGAGAAGCATGTAACGCTACTGACAAGCACAAGGTAACGTAACTCAGAAGACCCGCGTTGTCAAGTGACTCCAGCCACATTATCGGTTTCGTCAGCCCGAGAGAGAGAGAGAGAGAGAGAGAGAGAGAGAGAGAGAGAGAGAGAGAGAGAGAGAGAGAAACTTCCAACGGAGTGTGAAGTAAGGCTCTGGGCATTTTTATGTCTTATAAGTTTCTTCAGCTAGGCTACACTTCTCCTATTGTCAAAATGATCGTTGAATTGGTTTGACAAAATCGCGGTTACATTTCTGGACGGTCTCAGAGCTCGCTTGGATTCGTTTGTTGGCTGAATGTGAGGTGGAAATTGGAGCAAGGTATTAGTCGTCAAGAAGTTGGAAAAAAAAAAAACAAGTAGAAAGAGATTAATAAGCACGAATGAAAATTAAAGTCTGAAAGCAACGCGGCTGGTGTCGAAAGTTGTGGAAAAGAACCTTCACTACTATTTCTTGTTCCACAATGCACCATATACACATACAGATAAACAGACACAAACATACATTATATACATATACTGTATATATATATGTATATAATGTATGTATGTATGTATATATATAATGTATGTTTGTTTGCGTGTGTATATATGTATGTATGTATGTATGTATGTATGTATGTATGTATGTATATGTGTGTATATTATATATATACAGGCTATATACATATATATATATATATATATATATATACCAAACACTATTTGGGACCTAGCATTGGTAAAAGAACCTCCATTGAATTAGCAATAGTCTTAAAGGTGTCCAACGCCTTCACAAAAGCATGGCATTCCTGATGCAACACACCAGCCTGCATGTACATCCAGTAAATAAAGAGTTAAGCTAAGAAACCTCAATTTAATAATAATGACGTTTATTAATTACCAAAGCCGTTTGGGGAATTGGCACCCAAGAGAATGGGTGGGGTCTAGGAAAAGGAAACCTCTTTTTCCAGAACGTATATAAGATGATGATGATGGATTTCCAAAATTGGGTATATACCAGTTCTGCCTTTGTATAAATAGCAAACCTATCTTAATTTTATCTCAAGCTGTAAAAGGAGAGAGAATTAACAACAACAAAAAGCAGATAACGGCTAATGCACTTCGTGCCCCACCAAATATTAGGTCAAAATTGGGTCACAGGAGGGCTTCTTATAACTGCGTCGAAACCTGTGATGGTTTGCCAAGTAACAGCTGACAAGTTGTTTATTATTATTATATATTATTATTATTATTATTATTATTATTATTATTATTATTGTTATTATTATTATTATTATTATTATTATTATTCACAATACAATCACGATCATCGAATGTGCCAAAATGAAAACCAAGCATACTGAAGCAAATCAGACACATCCCCAGCGTCAGCAAACCAGAATACAAAGTAACACAGTCACGATCAGCGGCCAGCCAAGAAATACCACATAAATTCGGGCTAGGAGGTCATAGGCTAAGCCGGCTTACAGTAGCATTGTAGTCTCTGATGTGCACGAGGACTGATGAAGCACAAGTCGCACTGACTTCGAAAGTGTGCCGTAACCGAGGCCAAACTTTCGAAGGAGAGTCCACGAAGACGGCCGACGGGGTCTGGCCAGAGACAACAGACAGAACAGCTGGTCTGCATTTCTACGAGCTCCTCTTTACGGCCGCAGTGTTATTGTTGCTGGCACTGCATACTAAATAGGCCAAGTCGATTCACATGCGACTGCTTGCTTGCAAGTGCACATGCGGACTATGCTCAAGCAACTCTGAAGATTTGATTTCGGAGCCTTCAAGAAATAATACCAAGACCAGCAGAACTTCGAAGGTTCATCTGGTTCGTTTCATCGGCTATGCAACGCTCGGGTCAGCCATTGCTTGGCTGGTTCTTCTTCTGCTGCTGGTCTCTGGATCAGTGTAGTTCGGCGATGTTTGGTCTGATCAGTACTTGGGTGGGTGATCCAACGAGTGCCTTTCGCCACTGGCACATAAACTCCCATGAATAGCTGTTCAGAAACTTTCAAAAACCTTAGGAGTTGCGTGAGTGGCAACGTACCACAACCCGGCCAGTTGTTATTATTATTATTATTATTATTATTATTATTATTATTATTATTATTATTATTATTATTATTATTAATTCCAAGTTAACACTCAAACTGTTAATGTCTATGGGGTGTAAAGTTGGCCTACTTTAGATATAATATGATTCTTGATTAAACCATAAGACCAGAGTTGGATGTAACCAGTTCGTAAAAGTATTCAAGATGTACTTAAATCCGTAACGAAAACAATCAAATATCAGTTTTACTGTGAAAAAGACAAAAAACAAAGAAAAACATCAATGTGATTCACGTACCAATAAAATAAAAAAAAAATCCAAAACAAATCAAAGACATATTGACAGAAAACAAACAGATAAGATAATGTGAACGGCCAACAAAAATTTCTTCCACTGCACTCTATGTACAGTATCCCATTGGACATGCCTTCTTAAAGGAATAGGCTGTATCATACGGTGAAATACCGTGCAGAGAAGGAACAAAGACACCCTCTTCTGCACTGATTCGACACTGTGAAGTTTGATTTATGTCAGTGCCAGCGAAACTATTGAGAAGAAAGTGGGGGAAGAAAGTGCCCAGAACAAGCCTATCTGGAGACAGAGGGTTACTGACTCGATGTACAGTCGGCGAAGGGAACAGAACAGAGTATATATGCGTTTTACGAAGCATTCACTCGTTCATTCTTCAGACATCCCCCAACGCATCCATGTGTTAAATAATTCACAAACCCACAACAACACACTCCTCTCTCATTATTTTTTATTCAGTCCTTTACTGCAGATATCCGTAAGTTCACCTCAGCATCCTCATTTCTGCCCCGTCACACATCTCTTGTATCCTGGAGGTCCTCAGAACAATACCGCAGTGCCAAACTGGCCCTCTCACTTGTGTTGGAAGAATTTCTTTCTGGCATCTTCGAGCACCACATTTTGGTAAACATCAGTTCACGATGTGCATGCCAAGTGGTTCTGCATACCTTCAAGTCCCATCAAACAAACAGTAAGCTTAACCCACCGGTTACCCTGGTGGAATAATCAATATGTTTATAACACCTTCGACGCCACTGAGAGGCACAAACAAAGCCTAGTATGGAAAAAACCAGTTTTTTCTTCATTTTTCTATTCTTTCAAAATCATAAGTCATTTTTGAGCAGACACTGAGGACAGCTACAACCCAAAATCCTTATCTCAAGTCTGAGAAGCAAAGGATGTTAAATGATATAGAGGAAACAGGAAGAAATGAGAGAATTCAAAGCCCGGCGAGACTTAAATCATCAAAAACTCCTTCATGCTCGGATCGAAGACCTCGTGACCCACTCCTAATACCAAAAGAAATGCTTTGACCTTACTTAACTTTTAACGCGGGAGGAGGAGGGGGTTAGGGTGAGGGGGTAGTACGGATGGGTGGGTGGGGAAGGGGGAGGAGGGGTCAGAGAAGAAGTTCGGGCTGCGGCCGAAAAGCGCATGTAAGACTTCACTTGTTTAAAGTGACAAGCAAAAAGAGAGAGAGAGAGAGAGAGAGAGAGAGAGAGAGAGAGAGAGAGAGAGAGAGAGAGAGAGTTGGTGAGGGGGGAGAGGAGAAGCAGCGCTCAATGTGAGACGACCTGTGGCGCTTGTCGATTGAGAACGTCAGTCAGAGTTGCATAAAAAAAATCTGCATGCTCATTTATACAAGCTATTAATATACCTAGCATTACATTATTATTAGCTGTCATCATCTACAAGATATGCCATTAACTAGCTAAACATAATTAAAAAAAATTAAAAAACAACAGACTATGGTCATATATCAAATCAGAATAGATTAAAAATGAATCCGTTAGTAGTAGCGAGGGCAACGAGAGAGTAATCCCTATTTTCAGCGTGATTAGTGAGAGAATCAGCCCTATTTTCGGGGAAGGTATTGAAAGTCAACCCTATTTTCAGAGAGAGCATTGAGAGAGCAATCCCCTATTCTCTGCCTGGCCACTGAGAGGGTAATCCCCTATTTTCTGAGAGAGCAATCCCTATTCTCAGCCAGGACACTGTGAGAGTTAATCCCCATTTTCAGCGAGATTACTGAAAGTGTCATCCCTATTTTCAAGGAAGGTACTGAGAGTCATCCCCTATTTTTAGGAAAGGTACTGAAAGAATCATCCCCTATTTTCAGTGAAGGCTCTGAGAGAGTAATCTATTTTCAGCGAGGGCACTGAGAGAGCAATTCCCTATTCTCACCCAGGCAACTGAGAGTAATCCCTTATTTTCAGCAAAGGCTTTGAGAGAATCATCCGCAATTTTTAAGGAAGGTGCTGAGAGAGTCATCCCCTGTTTTCAGCAAAGGCTCTGAGAGAGTAATCCCCATTTACAGCGAGGGCATTGACAGAGCAATCCTCTGTTCTCAGCCAGGACACTGAGAGAGTAATCCCCCATTTTCAGCGAGGGTACCGAGATAGTCATCCCATATTTTCAGAGAGGGCACTGAGAGTAATCACCTATTTTCAGAGAGGGTACCTGAAAGAGTAATCCCTATTTTCAGAGAGGGTACCTAAAAGAGTAATCCCTGTTTTCAGAGAGGGTACCTGAAAGAGTAATCCCTATTTTCAGAGGGTACGTGAAAGAGTAATTCCCTACTTTCAGCAATGGTACTGAGTAATCCCCTATTTTCAACAACGGTACTGGGTGAGTAATCCGCTATATTCAGCGAGGGCATTGAGAGTAATATCCCTATTTTCAGCAAGGGCATTGAGAGAATAATCCCCTATTTTCAACAAGGGCACTGAGGGAGTAATCCCTATTTTCAGCGAGGGTACTATGAAAGTAACCCCCTATTTTCAGCCATGGCACTGAGAGAGCAATCCCTATTTTCAGCTAGGGTGCTGTGAAAGTAATCCTCTATTTTCAGCCAGGGCGTTGAGAGATCCATATTTTCAGCGAGGGTGCTGTAAAAGTAACCCCCTATTTTCAGCCAGGGCACTGAGAGAGCAATCCCTATATTCAGCGAGGGCGCTATGAAAGTAATCCCCTATTTTCAGCCAGGGCGTTGAGAGAACAATGCACATTTTCGGCGAGGGTGCTGTAAAAGTAATCCCTATTTTCAGCCAGGGCATTGAGAGAGCAATCCATATTTTCAGCGAGGGTACTCTGAAAGTAATCCCCTATTTTCAGCCAGGGCGTTGAGAGAGCAATCCATATTTTCAGCGAGGGTACTCTGAAGGTAATCCCCTATTTTCAGCCAGGGCGTTGAGAGAGCAATCCATATTTTCAGCGAGGGTGCTGTAAAAGTAATCCCTATTTTCAGCCAGGGCATTGAGAGAGCAATCCCTATTTTCAGCGAGGGTACTCTGAAAGTAATCCCCTATTTTCAGCCACGGCGTTGAGAGAGCAATCCATATTTTCAGCGAGGGTACTCTGAAAGTAATCCCCTATTGTCAGCCAGGGCACTGAGAGAGCAATCCATATTTTCAGCGAGGTGCTGTAAAAGTAATCCCCTATTTTCAGCCAGAGCATTGAGAGAGCAATCCCAATTTTCAGCGAGGGTGCTGTGAAAGTAATCCCCTACTTTCAGTGAGGGGCTTCATCAATGCCCCTAACACCCTTATAATAACCCCTTGTATCCATATTCATGGCACCTTCCCGAGGATACAGGTAGCCAGGGACGAGATGGACAACAGTCGTGCTCTGACAATCATTTCCGGCTAATGAGAACTCCACTCACTCACATAAATACACAAGACGGATTTACATTAGTTTCCCCTCTTTGTGTATATTTTCTTTCCTGGGGCTATCATTAACATATATATATTTATGTTGGAGAGTGTGAGAGGGGGTTGTATTGTGAATCTGATTCGACATTTCCCCTTCGCCTTCATTATCCTGGCTTTGCTCATCTCATCTGATTATTTGCGTTACGTATATCGTATACTCAAGCTTGTTTATTGACTCAACTGGTTGTTTTCCTGTGTAATGCATTACATTTTTCTTCGTTTTTCTTGCTTCCTATTTTAAGGGCAGATTAATCACAACTTCTTATAATAATAATAATAATAATAATAATAATAATAATAATAATAATAATAAAAATAATATGGTTGAAAGAAATAACCGTAAAATTGATTAGGAGTAAAAATTATGAAAAACAATTAATTATAGTTTCTGTATAAATTGGCAATAAAAGTAAATATTTACAAAAGAAATAGCGAGGAGCGAGAAAGTACTGCTTGCACCCTCAAGCACGGGTAGTAACAGTTAGGCTTTTGTGGAAATAGTCTCAACACTTGGCAATTTTTTTTCTATACTAGTAAACGCAAATACCAAGAGCCATTTTTAACTTACATAAGAAAAACATACTTATTCCACTTTTCGTAGCAGAAAAAATCAGTAAGACAAAATCAGAGTATAAATCTATAATGTAATAAACAAAACGAATAAATAAATGAAAAGTCAATGCGTCAGGCGGATCTTGGCACCCAAGGTGTTGCCTTCACAATGTCTTCCATTTTTGGAAAGACATGTCGCTAGGCAATTGATTGTTTTGTGTGCGTTCGTGCGCGTCTGAATCCGTCCTTGCGATAGGGAATGGCGCAATCAGCATACCAAACATTTCTCCTACAGTTCATTCAATTGTCCAAACTAAATGAGAGAGAGAGAGAGAGAGAGAGAGAGAGAGAGAGAGAGAGAGAGAGAGAGAGAGACATCCTAACAGAGGTACCGTTTAACGAGGATATGGTTTGAGAAAAATAGGCCTAAACGAGCACTCGCAAGAGCAAGAGAGAGAGAGAGAGAGAGAGAGAGAGAGAGAGAGAGAGAGAGAGAGTCTACATCCTAAGAGAGGTACCGTTTAACCAAGAGAAGGGGGTTTGAAAATATAAGCCTAAACGAGCATTCACAAGAGACAGAGAGAGCAGTGTTTAGGCCTACGAAAACCACCAAACAAAGATATCAAACCGCTGGATGGCGAAGTTTACTTTAAAATAAGTTTTCAGATATAAATCAATTAAAAAGCAAACAACAAATCAAATAATAAATGTACAACATTTGAAACGAGTTACAAATACTGAACAAGAATTAAGAAATGTACAACAACGAGAGAGAGAGAGAGAGAGAGAGAGAGAGAGAGAGAGAGAGAGAGAGAGAGAGAGAGAACATAAGAAGTATACGAGTAGTTGTGTGTATGTAATGACCACCAACTAACACAGAAAAAAAAAATGCTAGCAATAATTAGTAATGCAAAGCCATGTCCACTAAGAGTCCCTTAACAGAAAGCATTGTCTCATCAATTGTTTGTTTCAGTAAATGTCCAGTAAAACATAGAGCCATAATTTATATATATATATATAATTAGTTATTATAATCACTTTAACACGTGATTCATTACCAGACATCACCACAGGTGAAAAAATAAAGAGTGGGGTGTAGGTCCTCATCGATTTCGACTTTATTAAGCAGCCATTGGCGAATGACTGATACATAAGTTAAGTATATCTTAGTTTAACCACACCACGGAGTTGATTAACAGCTCTGCTAGGGCTGGCCCGAAGGATTAGACTTATTTTACGTGGCTAAGAACCAACTGGTTACCTAGCAGCGGGACCTACAGCTTATTGTGGAATCCGAACCACATTATATATACCGAGAAACGAATTTCTGTCACCAGAAATAAATTCCTCTTATTCTTCACTGGCCGGTCGGAGATTCGAACTCGCAGCCAGCAGAGTGCTAGGAGAGAACGGAACCCACTCGCCCAACGAAGAACTATAACGTTGGAAATCACAATATACCTGTACATACTACAGGGCCATTACTGACGAACATACACATCCGTTTGAGACTTCGGATCCACCACTGACAGGTGCCAAAAGGGGGAGTGGCGACAAAAATCATTAGGGCTAGGTAGAAATCACGATAGGCTAATTACCGAAGGGATAATGCCGACAAACATATAGACCGTTGGAGGCTACAAACCCACACCTGACTGGTGTCAGGGGGGAGGGACGAAAAAACTCAATAGTACTACTGTTCCCGTCCTGTCCTTACAAATATGATAAGCCTTTTTCCATACATCTCTGCGGCCTTCCTTAAAATTCAGACGTGTTGCAAAGTTCTTTTGAAACTGTGGGATCAAGTTTATACATGCCTTGACAAATATTCATATCAAGGCCATAACTTTCTTTTATAAAGCTAGATTCAATGATATTCCTTTCCAGTGTATTATGTATATACATATATAAATATATAAACATATATGTTTGTGTAATAGCCACAATCTCTCAACATCTCGACTTCCTCTCACTTTTACCGAATACGCCTATTATTACACGCCCATATCCGAGAGTGTGAGAACAAAGTGGGTCCTCGCTGAACTCGTGGTGAAAGGTGAAAGCATATTTGTTTACTTTTCTCCAGAAAGTAGGCTTATCAACCTAAAAAAAACAAGACGCTAGAAAGTCGAAAGTTATGAGGTCACTGAAGCTTAAAATATATATATATCGTATAGCCTATCTGGTAAAAGTGATAATATATATATATATATATATATATATATATATATATATATATATATATATATATATATATATATATATATATATATACAATTGTTCTATGCATTAGTACAGTTACTAACAGGAGAATGAGGTCCTGTTAGTAATATTATATAAATATATATATAAATATATATATATATATATATATATATATATATATATATATATATATATATATATATATATATATATATATATATAGAGAGAGAGAGAGATCTTGAGGTTTTGTTAGCAGGGTTCTTACAGCACTAATATGAGGTCCCACAGTTCAAACCCAAGTCAGCAGAGTAACTGGACACATTTCCAGAAGACTTCCTATGCCTATGCCTCTCTTGACCTGAGCAGAGAATGATTTAACTGACAGTTGCACAACACAAGTAGGCTAAGGTGCAGATGGGGTCAAGAAAATGTTATGTGACTGGCAATGTCATCCCTAAACACTTTAGGTGCTTGCCTACCCCTTCAGACAAAGACAAACCGACATAGACAATTTCCTTATAACACCAAAGCACCAAAGTGCGTCTCTTGGCCTATGCATTAAATATACCCAGTACTTCCTCTACTGTAGTGGGTCACAACTGGCACGCAAAGGTGATGAAACTAACAAATTCATCTCAATATTATATATATAAATAAACAAATATATATATTAGTGTAGGCCTGTGCCATTAGCTTAGCACGTAACATGACTGTGGCTGTGATCTGCCTTAATTTTCTTTCAGTCACTTCCTAATTGAGAAATGCTCGTTAGTGAATATATGTGATGGTACGTTTAATCAAGAATACGTAACTGACTGTGCCTTAAATCATGAGTATATTAGTGCTGCTTCTACTTAATCAAAATTTGCAAAGCATTTATCCCTCGAATTCAGAAGCAAACATAGAATTTACCGGCAGCACCAGTAGGCTATCTATCAGCAACCCTGTTGCATCTGTCCAACAAACATGACTTACACTTGCATCGAGAATCCAATGATAATCCAATAATTTCATGGGGAAAAATATATAGTTTCCTCATAATACGCGTGATTTCATAATATCAGGGGCGAGAGAATCTTGGTAAGTTCGACAGCAAAACAGATTCTGTACAAATTCCTAAAATGTCAACCGTAAGCTGGGCTGTATCCATCCGTTTAACGTTACATCGCAGCCCATACTTCTATATTGGCTAATATAAATCTTTATCAGCTCATTAACTATGAACACCGCATCCGCAAAACCAATTTAAAGCCGTACTGAACAGCTTAAAACTCCGATATGAATGAAATCCGCTGTAAGAAGGCCGAATGCATCCATGTTCCCCTCACTTGCAGACAACAGTTGGTGTCTGAAATCTATCGTGCTTTTAATATAACGATTTGCTCTTTTTACTCATCAGCCACTCTTTCATTTGTGTACCAAGGTATCCGAGACGAAAGCAGAATCTATAACGCAGAGGAATATCGTTTCGAATGTCCAGAATACTCGGATTTTTGCGAAGGAAACCCAAAATAATGAAGTCACTCGTCCACTGTGACGTCACAGCATGTTTGTAAACAATAGCGAGAGGAGATAGCAACAGTACTCGATGCTATCTCTGTGAAACGTTTTATATGCATTTTCTACGAAGACTTAGTTCGTTCTGTGGAGTAGAAATTTAAAAACAAAACCATCGCTTAAAGATGTCAAACGCCACACGTGAATGAGAGAAAAAGAAGAAGTGAACAACCTACCTCATGGATGATGAATCGGACCCTTTTTTTTTACTCCAACATAGAAAGCTTCAGTCCGTATTTCACAAAGCGAGATAAGATGAAGAAGAACGCTGTCTTCAGGAAAGCATTAGATTGTTTTAGCGAGAGTAAACTGTTTTGTCTGATGAGTCACAACACCTTTTCACACAAAAGATCGTTTCGAGAATGACAACATCCCCACAGAACCCCGAAACGGGAAGGAATCACCAGCGACCAGCCCACCACCTCCTCTCTCTCTCACACACACGTAAAAGAATCGATAAGCACTCGATCGGGGCTGCCCTCGTGCCCGATAAATGGCCAATATCTCTGCACCCGACACGCATTCACCTTTCATTTACATGCGATTTCCCCTCGCCCGGTAATTGAATCTCTCTCTGATTTAGGGCGTTGTGTGACGGTGGTATCAGTCGACGGCGGCTGACGAGAGAGGTATCACCACTCACAAGGACAAGGCGAGACTGAAGCAATAACAATTGGCAAGGCCGCCGCTAGGGTGTGGGACGAACGGGTCCGGTTGCCATGTGTTGCTAAGCCCGAATGCCAGATACCTCCCGCGGGCAGAACCCTCGCCGTAAACTTGCCCCTCAAATTAAATCTTATTATTTTATCCAGAATAGTCTTTTGTCGTTTTAATTTACAAGTCACTGAAGAGCTAGAAAACAATTTTTTATATATTAAATGTCAGCTCAGGCGTACACGGATTAGGAATTGAACTGCGATGTAAAAAAAAAAAGTGATTTGCAGGAGATAAACTGTCCCGTCCTCCTGGACAGAGGATACATTCCAGCGTTTTGTTCTAAATAGTTTGTTTGTCTAATTACAAAGTCATTGAAGTTGCGAGAACCTAATGCGGAAAACGATAGACTTCTCTTTTTAAACAAATTAAAATATTCAAACAGTGACTAAATCCAAATTAGTGGTTAGTACGAGAAGAGGAAAGAGTCACATATATTGTCATAAGTAATTTCTTTGTCTGTAATTACAAACCATCAGTAGGCTGATAGTTCATAGTAGCTTAGAGTATATCAAAGACTTCTTCAAATAAAAAAAAGATATTTGAACGCAGCCAAATAGTCGCGTATACAAGTTACATGATTGTTCCGTGCCCATCCAAAGAAAAGGACAAAAAAAAAAAAAGTGGTAAAAACAAGACTGCGTCCAAGGTGATTCATTGTTACACAGATGAATAGCGAAACGTTGCCAATTTCGGCACGGAACTTCCGTAGAATGGCTGAAAGAAAAAATCCGTTGATGGAGACTTCTGATGAGAAATATTAGGCAGCGTCTCTCGTACTCTTGTGAGGACATGAGAGTGGGGATAGAACTGGACAATGGAGGACAAAGATTTGGGACAATGACTGAAGACAATCGAAGGTTCTGTAGTAAGATAAGATGTTTGTGGAGGCTATTGAGGTTCAGATTTCCATTATATTTGATGTAAGAAAAATATAGATAAATGACAGAAATATTCAGGTCATTTTTTTTTTGTTGCATCTTACTCATAAATAGATCAAGTACTTATACAATTCTACATTTTATTTATTAATATTTTATGATAATCAAACGTAGAGCTCATTACCCAAAATTTTAATATATATTAAAATTAATATTAATGAAAATGTCCAGTCTTCCATGGTACAGGATACTAGGCAAGAAATCCAAATAATGAATGCTGAATTAGGAATACATGAGACAATTCGGCAGGTTACGGTACTGTCCAAATAAACCTGTAAATTGCATATTTATGTAAACGTCTTGTCAGACAGCCGCTAATAATTCATCAGACTCTGTAAAGTCCGGATATTTGACCTTGAAAATACTGGGCGTCACGTGTTTTGCGGTCATTGCTTCCAGCTTACGAATGCAGTAAAATATGTTGATACATTTCTTATCAGTATGGTAAAAATAGCTATAGTTATTATTATTAAACTGATTTTTTATTATAATTTCAACAAAAAATATTGTTAAGTGAATTTTTACCCACCGGTCCTCAGCAGGTCTGGCTGCAGCCCACAACAGTTAACTACCTAATTCACTGCTTTGGTTAACAGAACCACAAGGTATTTTACAGCAGACTGGTTGATACTGGAAGGTGAAACGTATGCCAAAATCTGTTTTAGCTAAAATGTGCAACGACATCCTACTTTGTCAAGACTCTCTAAAATAAATTATTGTGGGAGACATGCCATTCGGTACACCGAAGGCGGCACTTCCTGTCGGTGGGACTACAAGCACCAGTATTTCTTTGCCTCGGTTTCTTTGCGAAACTGTTTCTCTGGCTGTGTTGCAGAGTTAAAGGCTTGTTCAACAGCACACAGGAAAGTCAATGCGTTTGAAGTTTCAAGACATCTTAAAGAAGAGGTTAGCTGTTCTCCCGTATCTTTAACACTCCACTGACAACCTTGAATCCAGATTTTGAGAATGAAATGAAAAACTTCTCAACACCAAGATTCTAACCCTGGATCAGGATTTTTCGTGGGTAAGGAGAACACTAGTATAATCCATAAATATTAAATAGTTTCCTGGTTCCTCTCGGTAGCTTGAAGTAACATTCATATGCCTTTAACACTTTTGTGAAACCCGTAGGGGTGTAGTGTGCCGTCAGTGCACCTCACGTGGTGCTCTGTAGGCATTACTTAAGGTTCTTTGCAGTGCCCCTTCGGCCTCTAGGTCCAACCCCTTTCATTCCTTTTAATGCACCTCCGTTCAATTCTCTCTCTTCCATCTTAATTTCCATCCCCTCCTAACAATTGTTTCATGGTGCAACTGCGAGGTTTTCCTCCTGTTACACCTTTCAAACATTTTTACTCTCAGTTTCCCTTTCAGAGCTGAATGACCTCATAAGTCCCAGGGCTTGGCCTTCGGGTTAAATTTTATAGTCCATTCCACCACTTTCGTGAAGAGGTTTACTTGACGAACTCATAGTTGACGCTGTTTCCAAAAAGCAAAATAGTTTCAGCGTCTAATTCTTAAGTTCATAAATGGACCTTTTTTTTAACGGATAAGGAGGCATTAAGCATCAATAAAGTTTCAGCGCCGCGGTCAAAGTTGCTTTCTGCCGTCATTAAACTGAAACGGATGGGCGAATTCGAATATAGGGGATATTCTAAGATACGATGCTCATTCTTTATCCGCAATCGATAACTATGTGTGTCTTCCCTTCGGCTTTTAACGCACAAGGATTGGTTGAAATTGGTCTAAAAGAGTTGAAACTCGTTCGAGCAGATCTGCTGTGGTTCGGTCTGTCCGGCCGAGGATGCGTTCTGGTAACATTTAGACGAAACGGGTCGATAAGGTCGATGGAGAAATTATAAAATGAAATGGCCTGATTGAACGATATTCTCTAAAATATCTCCCCCTTGGGATGTTCTTGAAATGTCACGGATAATGATGATGATGATTATAGAGGAGATGACGTCAGTGAAGACAGGGTCACCCAAATTTGATGGCATCTTTTTTAGTCAGCCGTTTTCCCCGACTCGTGTGACTCTGCCCAAATGAACACGCCCGACTTTTTCGATTTTGCAGCGATGAAGGAAGTCTTGAAAATTTGTCCTGGTATGACACTGTTCTTGAGAGATTATTAGTACTATAATGGATGGATGTAATTTTGGGGATAAAAATCGAAGTGGTTTTATCAAGATAAAGTCGTTTCACGTAAGAGGAAGTGCACCAAGAGAAAAAAAATGAAATTATCTTCATCACCGACATGGAACCTCTATACATGTATTTTGACGTTTCCTCAGTATTAAGAACCTTCCTTTCCGAGACGTCTTCCACGCCACCTATCTAGCACTTTCTGAGTCTCCTCCTCCTCCTCCTCCTCCTCCTCCTCCTCCTCCTCCTCCTCCTCCTCCTCCTCCTCCTCCTCCTCCTCCCTCGATTCTTTCTACATGGACAAATAACCTCAAACACTCTGATAACATATCTGTGCATTTCTCACGCTCAGTTTTTTTCAGGCGAGGCTGTTCCACAAAAAAAAACTGTTTGTGTGTACCAGTCTGTTTTTTTTTAAAGTTCAACCTAATAGTAATCATTGCTCTGGTAACAGCCTCTGATGATTCAGGTATTGCGGTTAAAATGGTAATTCAAGTTGTTAAAATTTTTCAAAGAAAGACACAAAACTGGTACTGTAACTCCCTTGCCTTCATATTGCGATTGTGGCCATATAAAAATTCCTTGAATCAACTTCATTGTGCTTTCATATAAAATTACTTGTTAATCTGTTAATTTGGTTCCTGCTTTCATTTCAAGTATCATGCTTTCATTGTACAATGGAGGTTCTTTTCCCTTATCCGTGTTGTGAGTTAGGAATTTTAGCTTGTTGAATAGATGGTTGAAATTGCATACTTGGCAGTTTGTAATGTTGGTAGTTGTAAATGTTATCAAGGTAACTTGGCTGAATATATTCAAGGTATCACGAAATTGATGAGTTTATAAAAAATTGTAATCTATTCTTGCTGGAGAACAGTATCCGATGACTCGTCTGTAGACTAGTCATGGCTGGCAGCGAAGCGTGGCTGGCAAGGACAGAACAGTTGCTTGCACCCAGTGAACCTTCTAGACTGAGATATCAGTAGAGAGCTGCACCCCAGAAGACTTGCAGTCTTAGATCTCTACCATCTGACTGTGCTAACAGCTCCTGCTTTCTGGTAGTGCAGTCCTAGGAAAGTCTACCTCTTACCAGGTTGGTGTCTTCAATAGTAAGGCCAGTACAAGAAGGTATGCTTTGTCTGCTGCAGCTACCAGGAAAATGAAAACATTGCCTTACCACTGAGACAGCAGCTGTCAGATGATCTCAGTAATCATGCAAACCTCCTGGTGTGTACGGAGTGGATTTTATTAAAAGCTTCGCAAGTGTCCAGTCACCGGTAGAGAGAAGATGGGTGTAACTGGCTCGGCTGACTCCCCTACTTCTACAGCAAAAGGAAGAAAGTGGTATTATAAAATACCTTTGCATGGACGACCACTCCAAGGTTATCAGGGACATGTGCATGGTGAGAACAAAGGCAGGAAGGATAAGAACTTCAAGAGCTGAATTCTGGGGAAGGCGAAGTCATACTCTTCAGTTCAGTGATCAGAACATTCGCTGCACGAACTAGAGGTGTGGGTCTGATGGAAGGATGCACCGCTTTGGGCTTGTCCTATGAAGGCCCAAGCAATTAATTCCTTGTTTTGTACGAGGTTGCATATATATATATATATATATATATATATATATATATATATATATATATATATATATATATATATATATATATATATTATAAGTATGTATGTATGTATGTGGTCGTTTTATTTTTTATTCGTAACGTATTAGTAATATCTAATGTAAGTTAAACTATTTTTTCCAGTTACCAAAATCCTTGAGCATCAACATCTCTCTCTCTCTCTCTCTCTCTCTCTCTCTCTCTCTCTCTCTCTCTCTCTCTCTCTCTCTCTCTCTCTCTCTCTCTCTCTCTCTCTCTCTCTCTGTAAGCTGATGACTTAAGACACCTTTATTTTATTACAGCGATTGAGCCGAGATACTCTGCCAAAAAAGTGGAGTGCCTTAAGAAAGCATCCCATACTGATCTTGCCTTAAACGAGTTTTTTCCTTCAGACAAGTTTTTTGGCACTTGATTCAAACGCTGCCCCTGAGCGATTGTGTTTTTTTTTTTTTTTATTCTTTGCTTGCGTGTTTATAACGACAACAGTAACAGTAATGAAACAACTGCAATAACAATTTGGACGATAATAATTTTTACAGTAATAAATATTACTGTGATAATTTTTGACTACATAGTCTTTTCACCCTAGAGAGACAGGCTTCTGATGACAATATTTTGGTTCTCAGTGAGTTTTTTTCTTTTTTTTTTTGAAGAGCTTGCATGCCACATGCCACTAGTATGTATGAACATACATGCATGCATATATAATATACAGTATATGTGTGTGTGTATCTGCATGTATGTATATATATATATATATATATATATATATATATAGATAGATAGATATATAGGTATTTATATTTATATAGATGTATATGTGTATATATACATACGTGTATTTATATAGATGTATATGTATATATATGTATATATATACGAATATGTATATATATATGTATATATATACAGTATATATATAGATATATGTTTATATATATATAGATATATGTTTATATATATACATATATATATATATATATATATATATATATATATATATATATATATATATCTATATATATACAGTATATATATATATGTTTATATATATATATATATATATATATATATATATATATATATACATCGTGTAAAGCTGTTTCTCCCAACAGGGTGATACTTCAGAGAAACCAGGATAATATGGTCACTGCCACTTCTATTTCTCAGCTGTTAAATCGAGGGTGAATACCCAAAAAGAAAACTTTCGCAACATTCGTCCCTTCTTACCCTGCACAGCATGCTCATCAGTATCACATCAAACGACCCTGCAGTAGAAACAATGATCCATTCAACTCTCTCTCTCTCTCTCTCTCTCTCTCTCTCTCTCTCTCTCTCTCTCTCTCTCCTCTTGCTTCTGTTAAAGCACCTTTACCAATCCATGTGTCAAGCACTTTCAAGGCCTACCTCTTTGCCTTTCTTCTAACAATTCATAATTATATCCGTTTCACCAACCTATCATCAACCGTTCTTCATACAAGTTCGAACCATCTTTTGCACCCACACTGCTACCGTCGCGACGTCACCAATTCTGTGACTCCCCTCTTCTCACATATACCACCATGTGTTAATTATACCATAACAACATTCTTCGTTCCATTTTCCTGGAACGAAGACAAATCAACCATAACAACATTCTTCGTTCCATTTTCGTGATTTTCATTTTAGTCTTATGATATTTTTGTTCGTCAAATTTTCTTTAGTCAGCTTAATCTGGGTCGCTGATTTTAATAAGTCTCCAATATCTTCTAAGTCAAATTTCTCTTGTGGGTCTCTAAAGTGTCCCCCCACCCCATGCCCAGGGAATGACGACGGAGGTTACTGCTGTGCAAATGAAAATTGAAATTTCTGTTGCCGCAAACTGTTTCAAAATATTTCTATAATTTTAGTAATTTCTCCTCACTATTCCCAATCAGCTGTGTTATAGTCAGTCATCAGCCACTCCACACTCCATTCACAACCTCTTGTTTTAGCTGTTAATCAGCTCAGTGGTCTGGTTAAACTAAGGTATACTTAACTTATTTCACATATGTTATTTCTCTGGATTCTCTTTTCACGCTATTCATTTGTAAAAGTGATATTAAATCACACTGGAAACGACGCACTCTGAGCTCAGACCCACTTTTGCGCCAAACCAGTCACTCTCCTGTCTACACATTCTACCACATATTTCACTTTCATCATAAACACTTTTAATCACCCTTTCATTTCCTTGGTTTTCTGGGTATCTTTTTTTTTTTTGCGTTCAACCACCCCAACTCCACCTTTCACAGCCCTAAGCGCTGAGTGGCCGAAAGTAACCCCCGTGCTTGAGTTGACAAACTAAATCTCATAAATCATCATCATTAACTATTTGTCTCCTGCACCCTGCACCCTCAGCACTCTCTACGCTGCACCTCCATAATTTTTATCATGAGCCTTTTCTACTATCCATTTCAGGGACCGCGAGTCAGCGTTTTTCTCAAATATCTTTCAAACTAATTATTTGATCGAAGTGGTACTTTGACACAGTGTACAAGACACCTCCCACTAATTTTTGGTAATATAGAGCTTTTACATATAAGTCTTGAACTAGTCACACTACCGTTTCATAACATTCACTTGATCCACATAACCTTTTCTTTATTTGCTTGTGCTCATGTCATTTATTTCTGCCTCTCTTCTGTCATCAACAAATCCTCAAAACACTCACTCCATAAACCTTAGATCACGTTACCACTCGTATTATCAGCAACTAGTCCCAGGTCTGATTTCCGAATGAACCAGGCGTTTCAGATACTATCCATGAAACCCCCAGGGCCGCAGCTGATCTAAGAAATAGATTATGTAACAGGTAATTAGCCATTTACAGTGGGTCGTAACTATGTAAAGGAAGGGCATGTGGCTAACACCCTCATCCCAGAAGACTTGCTAACAAGTCCTATGACCCTCTGGAACCACGCCCTTCTTGGAAAATAGGTTCCCACAGGACAACGAAACAGCAAAAAGTACCTCTGCTGGAGCCACCCCATCCCCACCTCTTTCCTCCCAGAGGAAATGAACCATTTTCGCGCCCTCTCTCTCTCTCTCTCCCACGAGACTGGGTCTAGCCCAGCCGATCAAAACTTCCGCGTTGCTGACTGACGACTCGATTCTCCATATAAAGAAATGTGGCCCCTCTCCCGTCCCGTTCCTTCGCTGTGTTTATTTTGCAGGGCCTGACCTTCGTCTCGTCAGATGCGGAATCCTATTTTGCAGGTCTAGGGAAGACTATTTCGACTGACTAGTTTGTTTGTTTGCGAAGACAGATTGCAGTGATGCTCGCGTGTTAGAATAGACCTAATAAGCACGTGCTGTAATTTATTGTAATTTAACATCATATCTTATTTATTTTTGTGTTTTATTACTTAAGGTTCTTTGTAGCGTGCCTTCGGCCCCTGGCTGCAACCCCTTTCGTTTCTTTTACTGTACCTCCTTTCGTATTCTCTCCCTTCCATCTTACTTTCCAACCTCTCCTAACAGTTGATTCATAGTGTAACTGCGAGGGTGTCCTGTTACACCTTTCAAACTTTATTACTGTCAGTTTCCGTTTCTGCGCTGAATGACCTCATGAGTCCCAGTGCTTGGCCTTTGACTTAAATTCTATATTCAGTCAGTCAGTCAATCAATATTCTTAGCCAAATGGTTAACAGCCCTCTGTGTTCATTCCACTTGTCCGCATCCTGATGATAATAATAATGATAATATCATTAACAAGTATATATAATCAGCCCAAAGCGTGTCGATATTTTTTGGTGTGTAACAGGGATAGCCTTCCTTCAGTTAACGCCAATCGCCGTTGTCCAGCCCGAGTCCAGCCTCCCTGACCACTTTCCCCTGTGAAAGTATTCAGAAGCAGGTCCAGGCTTCGGTATGGTACTAATCATCCCTGGAATCAGGGCGTCTCGAAACATAGCAAAACCAAAGACCAAACTTCTAAAGTAAACTCAGCTCTGTAACATCATCACGAGTCTCAGTTGGGGTACACGTGCACCTGTATAGGTTCCTTCCGTATGTTGGAATAGGTCATGTCTTCTATGTACGTGTGTGTGTGTGTGTGTGTGTGTGTGTGTGAGAGAGAGAGAGAGAGAGAGAGAGAGAGAGAGAGAGAGAGAGAGAGAGAGTCTCTCTCTCTTTAAGAAAAATGGAAAGAGCGGAGATTCCATAGCCTTTGTTGACTGACCCAAGAATGTGTACACTGTATGGGTTCTTTCTCCATAATCAAAGACAGCAGGTAACAGTATTACTTGTAAATCCGGCTGGATCCGGTTAGTTTGAAACGAAGGGAGGGAAGAGTAAAGTGTAAAGCTTAGCTGTTCGTTTGAAAAGTTGAAAGAGAGTAAAAATTAAAGAATAAGAAGAGGAATAAAGTAAATTTAGTTGCTGGCGAAGGGACTGGATTTACACTTGTTGCTCAGCCTGTCTAATGAATGGTTAAGAGACTGTTAAGTTTATTTTTTTTTTTCTTATGGCGATGTTTCGGAGTAAACATAAGTATGAAGTCGAGTACATAGGCACATGAAATTGGCCAGTGTCTTAATTGTTGAGATAATTCACTTATCCAGTCACAATAAATTTTTACGACGTTATTCTGTGTAAGTGCCGTGATATAGGTCTAACTAAAGGTCCCCCACCCCCGCCGCTGCCGTCTCCCCAAGCAGTCCTAGCCATATCTCTTAGACATCATTACTTGACATTTGCCCTTTTGTGCTCCAACCTACATTACATCTTTTATGTGGTTGTGTGATCAGTCCGAGCTTCACGTAGCAGCCATCCGAAGGTCACAGTATAGACCATCACGTTGGAATGCCTTGTAACTAACTGTCATTATGAGTCTAGCTACACCACCGAGTCCCATTCCCTGACTCTCGGAGGGTTCGCTCGAGGGAATACTACTGTAACAAGGATTCCAAATAAACGAAGGTGAAGATAAAGAAGTTAAACAGCTATATGAGACTAGAACACGGGGAAGTAAAAATCAGACGACATGTAGTTGAGGATAAAAGCACAGTGCAAAGAAGCACTGACACCGTACTCTACAATGTGGCGCACAATGCAACCTTTGCACTAATCACCCAACATTTTTCTAAATTGAAGAATTTAAGTACGTGCATGCGCGTTAAGGCGGCGTCTGTCTCAGCCGACCTACTTGCTTCTGTTATCAGAGTATTATCATAATTAATGAATTTAAAGCCGTGCAAATATTCAAATGGGACAAGCCTTCAAGGTCCTGAAGTTGTACAGCAAACTTTTGCAGAACTAAGTGTTCACTATATACGTCTAAAGCTAAGACAAGGGTGGGTGGTATTTTAAAGTTGACTGGTAAATTTGTAATTATAAGCATCAGTAACATTTAAGTATTTAATTGTAGCATCGCATACAAAATGAATCAAGAAAGTTCTTTGTTTAGATTTTAATGTACACAAGCAACAGATTTATTATGGGTTTTATTTCTTATCCGATTGGTTTGATTTATGAAATTTAGGCCGCCAAGGCAAGCTCTGGGGCACTTTCGTCCATTCAGAGCTGAAGAAAGTGAAAAGAAGCCGTTGGAGTGGTTGGACATCAAGATAAGGAGATGAAATATAATAATCTAAAGGTGAAACTGGAAGAATCCCCCACAGTTTCACCAAGAAATAAAGTTTAGAGGTGGTGGACATCAAAACTGAGGAAAGGAAGCGGTAATTTAGGTAACCGTAAGTCTAAGGGCCGAAGGGACACTGTAAACGCCTTTAGGTAACGGCACGTGAGGTGCGCTGACGGCTCTACTCTCCTGTGGGGATTCGTGGTATGATGAGATGTTAAGGCTTGTCCACACAAGGAAACACTGTTTGGAAACAAAGTTTGCAAGCTGTTGACAAACAGTTTGGAAACAGTTTGCGAACAACTTGGAAGCTGTTTGGAAACAAAATTGACAAACTGTGTGCAAACACGTTTTACCGTATATTGGTTTCCCGTCCAGAATGGAAAACATTTAGTGTTTTTGTGTGTAGATGTAGATATACACATGTTTAATGTATGTATATGTTTATATAGATGTATACATGTATATATGTATGTGTATATAAATACTTATACATAAGTATATATAAATACATATACATAAGTATATATAAATACATATACACACTTATACATACGTATATATGTATATGTGCATATACATATGCATATACACACCGGTATGTGCATATACACATATACAAATTCATATTTACAAGCAAGTCTTTCTCTTATCCCTCCCCGAGTGCATTAAATCCGCCAAATAAATTACAGAGGCCACTGCACAACAGGCATCCTGACGACAACTGAGGTCTGGACGGGAAACATTGTTTGCAAACCGTTTCCAAGCCGTTTGCAAACTTGGCAAACTGTTTACAAAGAGTTTCCAAGAAACTGTTTGAAGATAGTTTGCAAACTTTGTTTCCAAACAGTGTTTCCTAGTGTGGACAGGCGTTTAGAGGTATGTGATGATAAATGTTCCAGAAGTCATGAAATAAAGCCATCTCTTCGTTAATTTCCCGCATAAACCCATCACCAATCTCTCTCTCGTTCTCTCTCTCTACTAACTACTGACAGCCTAGAGAACTGCTAAATCGGTCTAACCTTAGCCCTTCCCCGCTCAATAACACGAAAAACTACAAGCAAGAAAAAACACGACACAAAAACATCGCAGTGATCAGTAAGCCACTTATCTCCCGCCGAAAGAAAGAAAAATGATCATCGGCCTCAAGCAACAAGTGCTAATGGGATCTTCATCAGAGAGAATCAACTCGGTTACTTTCTCCTTCTTTTGGAACCACCTGCAAACGCAAGAAAAGAAAAAACCTGTAAAGTTTTAAACATTCATTATTGTTATCATTTTTAGAAAGTGGATGTGTTAAGTTATTGTATAGTCAATGGCCGGGCTTTGATTAATAATACCAAGAGGTGCGCCTCTTGATATTATACTGATCTGGTGTTGCTGTTGTGGTATAGACCAAGATATACACCACGAGATGCACGAGACTTGCTGCAAGGCTTAGAAGTCTGGTGCAGGCGGCGATATGCTAAGATGATGCATGCAGAATAATAGATTAAGAGCAACAAGGCTTGCAGAACACCATAGCAGTCTGGCAAAAGCAGCAACAGGTTAAAAATGGGGCCCAGAAACCAAAAGAAAGATTAAGTTCACCGGATTTAGAAGGATGGTTGTAAGTTTATAGACCGATAGACGTGAAACAGAAAAACAGTTAAATTTGTTTAATCTTTTTAACTTGTGTCGGGCCCTGAAAGAGCAGGTGAATGACCATTCCATCGGCCACTGCATAAATCAGAGTAGCTTTTCTAAAATGACATCCTTAACCTTGAATAAAAAAAAAAACTCCAATTACCTCTTAAATTACCGCGGCGTGTCTTGTACGTGGATCACTGCACCCTGCTCCATGATAATTATAATTGGTCATACATGTGGGCCCCACTGCATACTAATTAGCTTTAGCTGTATGGCACAGATTAGCTAATTACCGGAAAACTCTAGAATCTAATGATGGTCACGGAGACTCCGTAACAAAGAGACACAGATCTCAAAAAATAAACTTAGATCGGGATTATGTTGTTCAGGTTGTATTAACGTTCGAAATTTTTCCTTCAGTCATTAAAACTTTTAAGTTTGTTGCGTTTATAGTGTATCTGTGTGTTGATTAATGAGTGCATTTGCATGTGCAAGTATTTATGTGTCGTTCAGGTCTGCGTATTTCACCATCATGCATTCGACAACTCTTCAAATACTCACTCTATCAATATAGGACTACATTCCTTGCTGGCAGTTTCTCACCCTATACATTTTTAGCCTGAGATATTGTTAGCTTTCTCGCTCTCTCTCTCTTTCCTCTTGACTAGCCTATCAATTCTCCTTTATGTCTTTTTAGATGTTTATATTTACTCTTCCTACCATCTAACACCCACAAATACCCCCTGCCGTCCCTATGACCCCTTCATGGATTGTGCACACTCTTTGTCTATTCCTGCACCTTCACGTCTTACATCCAATTTTCATCAATTTTCTCCTTGTGCGCTCTTCTTACTTCCTATATAAATCTGTGTGGCCGGTGAGGGTCCCAATGTCTTGGTGTCACACGCGCATGCCAATAGCAATTGAGTATATTTGAGAGTAATAGCTGTTAATCTTCATTTTCACGTTTAAGAGCTTTAGCCACACGCACTGTGATGTATGTTATGCATTTGTTTGA
>NC_089797.1:6872890-6895390 GCF_040412425.1 Macrobrachium rosenbergii
CATTTGAAGACAGAATGCAAATCAAAACTCAAATAGTGAGAAAAAATTTAAACGTTAAGTTATTGTTGTCCTTAAAATAAGTTCATTTAGATTTTTATAAAGTCTGATATAATTTAGGAGCCACAGCTCAAATATACTTTATTGTAACAAAAAAGGAGAATCAAACTTACAGTTTATTCTATTTAATACTCACAACAGTTATTCTGTTGGCTTTCATTGCGAACCAGAGCAAGAATCAAGAATGCAGCACAAAGGAACTCCTCCATTAAGTAATTAATCATTACCGTACAGGAAGACTTCAGTTTATTTCAAGTTGAAAATCTGATAACCCCTGTAGGGAGGTAGTGCCGTCAGTGCACCTCACGGGGTGCACTTTAGGCGTTACTAAAGGTTCTTGTAGCGCTGTAGGGTCCCTTAGGCCCCTAGCTGCGACTTTTTTCATTCCATTTACTGTACCTCCATTCATATTATCGTTCTTCCATCTGGCCATCCACTCTCTCCTAACAATTATTTCATAGTGCAAATGCGAGGTTTTCTTCCTGTTACACCTTTCAAACCTTCCTACTCTCAATTTCCTTTCTAGCGCTGAGTGACCTTATAGGTCCCAGTGCTTGGCCTTTGGCCTAAATTCTGTATTCCATTCCAAAGTCTAGTAACAGGTAGTTAACAATTCCAAAATGGCTGACTGACTGGCTGCCATTTTTGAGAAAACTCAAGATGGCAGCCATTCTCCTGCTGAAAAAAGTGTAAGATTGTCTGCAGACAGATTAGTTAAAAATCCTTCCCCTCTCGGACCCCAACCCTGAGAATGGTGATGTTTACCCCACCCCAAAACCCCACACCCCAAAATGAGTTATCAATCATCAGTCAGTGCCATTAGGAGAAATTCAACCGGCCAATATTAATTAGATTTTCCTTCTACACGCACAAAGCTTTTGACACAACCCCAGGAAATATCAAAGCACTGGCGCCAGAAGTCATTCCAGTCATGGCAGGTCCAAATAAAAAAAAAATTAATGAAAAAGAAAAAAGATCTGCTAAGTACGGACCAGTCACGAAGGCAGGACGCATTTTCATTTTCTCATTGCCATTGCGTGCGAGGGGTAATGAGGAATCGGGTTGCAAAGCGCTCACGTGACGCTACGTGACTCACTGCCAATTAGGAATGGACGGGGTTTTTAGCAAAGGTGGTTTGGTCATCAGTGCAATAACCTTTCATGACTCTGTGATAGTGAGATGGAGAATAGAATCCACAGCGGTTGAGAATTCCTAACTTTTCTTTCTGCATTTCCCTTTACCTCCTAATGGACACCATATTCTTCGGAAGCTTGAATTTCGAGTCAGTGGCCCCTTTGGTGGGCTTGTTCCATATGAATAGGGTTCATCTTCTGAATAATAATAATAATAATAATAATAATAATAATAATAATAATAATAATAATAATAATAATAATAATAATAATAATAATAATAATAATAATAATAATAATATTTATTTACAGTCGGCTTTCGAGTACCTGTTCAGCTGTCATTACCAGTGATAGCAGAACAAGCTCCCGGAAGCATTTTCCCTGAGAAGTAACCGAGTACCCAGACCTGTCCCTGAAAAAAGCGGTACGCCATATCCTAAAAACTACCCAGAGGATTTTCTTGAAAATAATCTCATTATGTTTTCCACATCCAAATCGATTGCTACCTAACCTAACCTAAGCTAAACCTAGGGGAATGGCAAGAAAACCGGGGCTGGTGAAGTACTAGCTTAAGTTAAGTATATTTTAGTTTAACCAGACCACTGAGCTGATTAACAGCTCTCCTAGGGCTGGCCCGAAGGATTAGATTTATTTTTAAGTGGCTAAACATCTCAGGAATTTGCTTCCGGAAGCCATCTGCAAATTGACTAATATATGAATTCCTTTAAGAATCTCGTTGAATAAAGACCAGTGGGCTGCGTAACACATTATAAATTATGTGAGGAAGCTATTTTTGATGCAAGGAATATCGCCTGTTTTTCTCCCTGGAGAGAAATTGTATTTGAAATGAGGTCGGAATGTCTCTCAAAAGTGATATTGTCCTTGGTTTGTTGTATCTATTTCTTATTATTCCATTGCTGTTTATAAGATCTATAGATATGCTGACTTTTTATCTTTTATTATGTGTTAATTTTATCATTTGTTGTACAAAGGATTGTTCTGTTCTGCGGAAGAGTGCTGAGCTAATTTTTTTATTCATTTGACTTGTTACACAATCTTGTGTGCAGAAGATAATAATAATAATAATAATAATAATAATAATAATAATAATAATAATAATAATAATAATAATTATTATTATTATTATTATTATTATTATTATTATTATTATTATTATTATTATTATTATTATTGTAAATCGGCTTGCAAATGCACAGGCAGATATCATACACTTTTGTGACCTCTGATATCTTGCAACAACAATTTTCCAATTCCTTGTACTTTACATATTTTCAGTGCTAATGTTCTGAAGCAATAGACAGAAAATTGTTTATTCATACTTTTCCTGACAGTTGTTTCAACCATCAAGTCGCGACTATCATCAGGGAAACCTTACAGAGAAGCTACACTACAGTAATAGCATATTGGCGATGTAGCCGTACAAACAAAACTTTAAAAATTAGCGTAAAACTGAAATATATGGGAGACAGAGCCAGGCAATCCTCCATGAAGTTTCGCAAGACCGGCTCCTTTGGTTCCAACGAGAGTCCTGAAGGACTGCAGCGGAACTTCCTCATACTGGAGGGGAGAACATAGTTCTGAGGGCGCCTGAATATTCAACACGTGCTACTGCAGTGGGGTGCTCGCTGCTTCGGCAATCACCATCTACCCATAGTTCTCCTCTCTGTGAATAGGTTCAGTGTCCCTGATAAGGTCATCTAGAGGGGTTCTGGTCGTTTCGGCCGGAAGTCATAAGGCCGTAACATCCAAACTGGCAAACGGCTGAAATGGATGTATATAATGCTTTGATCCCCGAGGGGCTAGTACTAAACACGGCGTCCCAAGGAGCTTTCGCCATGTCTTACGGCCTAACATGTTCACGGGCGAAAATAATACCGCCTAGTCGTCCCAAACTCATCTATAGAAGGGATTCTTTTTGTAACGTGTGTATGGCAGTTAATAAATTTATACACACTATATATACACACATATTACTGAAAGGACCCCATTCAAACTGGAAGGTATCTATTGGAGTATTTATTCAGAGAAAGTTACAAGCTTTCTTGGACAAAGTTCACATTATCAAGTATCTGTACGGATACTTGATAATGTGGACTGTTTGTCCAAGAAAGCTGGTAACTTTTTCTGAATAAATACTCCATTAGAATCCCATCCAGTTTGAATGAGATCCTTTTACTAATTCTACTAATGCACAGAACAATTGTGTATGTGATAAAGTTAATATACACATATGTATATATATATATATTATATACATATATATATATATATATATATATATATATATATATTTATATATATATATATTTATATATATATATATATATATATATATATATATATATATATATATATATATCACTGTAGAAGTGGTGGGTCTAGCAACTTCATCTTCATCCGCGTTATCTTTCTATCGTTTCCCGGGTCTTCCTCGGTCTTTCGGGACTTGAAAAAAAAGAGAAGTGTTTTATTCCTTGCATTAACGTGTATTAAAACAAATATTTCTGTCTAATAAAGGTCATAAGTAAATAATGTCTATTTCTCTATTTCACATAATTAATTGATTAGAGAAATTAAATTATAAATTATAAGAAATGTGTGTTTTTTTAGAAAGAGAAAGTGAGAAGGCAACTTGGAGGAGTGTGTGTGTGTGAGAGAGAGAGAGAGAGAGAGAGAGAGAGAGAGAGAGAGAGAGAGAGAGAGACATTAACTCGCGTAGTTTAGAACTAGGTCACACTTACTTGGACCATTTGGAAGCATATAAACACCCATTAAAAGTATGGGTTCGAGTGTTTGGGAACAAAGGATTCTCTCTCTCTCTCTCTCTCTCTCTCTCTCTCTCTCTCTAAAAATATTCCAGTCATGGTATAGTTTTACCAGATGTTTTACAGATTTTATTGCAGTTTATTTTTTTAAGATTTCATTGTTAAGCAATATACATTAACTCAAAACCATATTTTGACGCACCTAAACCTAATAAACATCTATGGTGATAATGCTAATGATAATGATAATAATCAGATATTATTCTTTCGGAAAGAAGAATGACAGCAAAGCGTAATGTCACGAATACTGTGTATTGAGCAATGCTGAATGAATTATTCACTTCTTTTGCGGACGGTATGTAATTTCAGTCATATCCAGCGTAGTGTAAACTGACCAGACGCGACGCATCTATTTTAAGACACCGTGCCAGTTTTAATTAGTGGTAAACAGTGTTTGGGCATCAGCGCTGTGCTTGACAACCCTTGTAATATGATAAGAGCGAGACTCCCCTTTCTTTCACGCGGGAAAACAGGCCTTACGGCCCTCGCAATAAGGGAGATTTGACGCATATCGATTGACCGAAACCCTATGGCAGGTTATTTTCGGCGATACAGTTTCAGCGGCTATATTTAGCAACTCGAAAGCGGGAAGGGATAGTTCACGTGCGGCTTATTTCTGGAAGCGTTCTCGCCGAATCTAATCGCATTCCTCTTGGTAACTTCGCGATTTTATACTGAAATGCTCAAATTTATCGATATATCTCTTTTTGTGGGAGTTTATCAATAAATGAGGTCGCGTGTAGTTGTATGCATAAATGAATAAAAGGCTAAGGAAATCATGACTTCGTCCTGGGAGAATCATAAATGACCACAAACAAAGAATGAGAGATTTTGACTGCGCCGTTCCCTAAGTGATGACGTCACGGCAGGCAGGCGGCCAGACAGCAGCAGATGCGTTCTGGCGACCGCTTACTCTTTTGGACATGATGTTTTGGAAACGAAAAAAGAAATAAATAAGCCATCGTTTCTCGCTGATTTTCGCTTGTTTTCACATCGCTTCGGTCTGATTCGGAATGGCTATCAAAACAGACAGCCGATGGCCATCAAATTTTGTCTTATTTATGCAATTTTCTTTGTCCGGGATTTATGACAATAAGCACGTGTGTCTTCCTCGTTGGTTTCCTTTGTTCAAATCGGGTTTGATTTGGTACTCTCAACTGGCGTTGCAGGGGCTGTGGTCGTTGTTGGCTGGGTAGTGCTGGAACGTAAATTAAAAGCTATTAGTGCCTAAGTTATTGAAAAAGATCTTTATAAGAAATGGAAATCACAGTCCTTTTAAGTTTTTTCTCTCTAAAACGAGCAATTAGGGAGTTCTCTCTCTCTCTCTCTCTCTCTCTCTCTCTCTCTCTCTCAAGAAAAACAGTTGGAAAACTTTTAAATTATCTCTCGCTTTCTCACAGCAAAAAATCTTGCACTCTCTAAAGAATCATTAGAGAACAATATCACTGTCTCTCTCACTCTCTCCCTCCGTCTCTCACATTTACATAGAGGTATTAGACGATTTGTAGAATTCTCTCTCTCTCTCTCTCTCTCTCTCTCTCTACAGTTTACATTACAGATATTCCTCTCTCTCTCTCTCTCTCTCTCTCTCTCTCTCTGAGTGAATACGATTTACAGTACAGATATCGCCCCCTCTATCTCTCTCACATATGGAAAGGGCCTTTTAGAAGACATACAGTTCTCTCTCTCTCTCTCTCTCTCTCTCTCTCTCTCTCTCTCTCTCTCTCTCTCTCTCTCTGAGTACGATTTACAATGCAGTTATCCCCTCTCTCTCTCTCTCTGTCTCTCGGTGAATACGATTTACAGTTCTCTCTCTCTCTCTCTCTCTCTCTCTCTCTCTCTCTCTCATGGTGAATACGATTTACAAGTCAGATATCCTCTCTCTCTCTCTCTCTCTCTGTGAATACGATTTACAATTCAGTTATCTCTCTCTCTCTCTCTCTCTCTCTCTCTCTCTCTCTCTCTCTCTCTCTCTCTCTCTCTCTCCCCAGCCACTTAGTGAGCCGTGCATCCAAACCTTTTATGGTTCGATTGGCGCCGTGTCCACTTCTCCGAATTAGGACCCTCATCGATTTTTTGTGCTCCGAATGTCACGCGTGCTGACAGGATGATGATGAGGTGTTCGTCGTTGCCAGCAGGCGCGAATCTTTTGAAGAGACCTCGCTACGGCAGAGAAACCGGGGTGGGCATTGACAAGACACGTCAAAGTTAAGGTTAAGGTTTGGGTTAAATTTCTTCACGACTTGGGTCAAGGTTAAGGTTTAGGTTCAGTTAGTTTATGACTAGGGTCAAGGTTAGGGTTTTAGTTTGATTTGTTTATGACTTAGGTCAAGTTTAAGATCTAAGTTTGATTTGTTAATGACATAGGCCAAGTTAAGCTGTGGGTTTGGTTTGTGTATGAATCAGGTCAAGGTTAAGGTTTAAGGTTTGGGAGTAGTTTGTTGATGATGTAAGTAAAGTTTAAGGTTTGGGTTTGCTTTGTTTATGACATAGGTCAAGGTTAAGGTTTGGGTTCGGTTTGTGTATGAATTAGGTCAAGGTTAAGGTTTGGGCTTAGTTTGTTTATGACATAGTTCATCTTGAAGGTTTGGGTTTGGTTTGTTTATGACATAGGTCAGGGTTAAGGTCTGGGTTTAGTTTGTTTGTGGCATAAGTCAAGGTTAAGGTTTGGGTTAGGTTTGTTCGTTTGCCTGTTAACCATTAGCATAATTATGTAATAAATTGTGGAGATCATTAAGAAGATTCCACCGAAGGCCAAAGACATCGCGACTGGCAACGAATGGTGACGTTTTGTGGGAGATAGGAATGTCACTTTTAGGTTGGATTTCCGAGCCTTGGCAGAGGTTTGCGGTCTTCAAGCGCCTTCCTAATGGGAGTGGCTTCAGATATAAAAAAAAAAAAAAACAGAAAGGTTATTGCCGCATTCCTCACTTAACTGAAGAAAGCTTCCGCAAAATTTTGTACTCCTTATACAAAATCGCACATTTACAATACGTAAAAATCTCAAGATCACGTTAACCGCTAACATACGGAAAAATTACATAAAAATGTCCCTGTTCGGTTCTCCGCATCAATCAGACTAAAGCTTACGTGATAAAATGTGGGTGTGGTGTAACACAAAAGTAAAATAAAAAAAAAGTTTACAAAATAAAAGGTATGTTCAGGGTCGCATATTTTGAGCGCCATCGGGAGAAAATTCGCCAGAATGTTAGGTCTTGCTTCCTCTTATGGCGAGGATAAAGATTAAGAGAATATAGCTAAGTTTTTTTAATAAATGTTTTCTCAGGCGATCAAAGCATGCAGCCTTCAGTGCATCGATAAGGAATTCGAATATTTAGTTCACTATCCGGAGGAGTTCTCTAGTAAAGCTTTAATAAAGCAAATAAAGAGAAATAAAGAAAAAAGGATTTTTTTTTATTTTAAAAGGCAAGACGGAAATTCCATAACTTTAACTTTTTAGTCTTAATTTACTAGACATCAAACACAATCGTAAATATTCAGGAAGAATATAAATAGTCTTCAATAAAAAACTATTACAATTATGTATATTTGAAAACATCTCCTAAGAGAACGAAAACATTGATGTTCACGAAATACCTTGAGAATAAATTAATATTTAAGACCCTAATATTTGCTAAGATGGCCGTATCAAACGGAATGACCCAAACGTCATCTTTCTTAATAAAGGCCCCGCAGGTATCAGGAGACAGGTAGGGAGAGCAATTAAAAGCAACGGTCTTTCTGTTGAGGGCAATAAATCTGTCGTAGAGAAGGATGATGGCTTTACGACCGACGTAATGTGTAGACAGTTCATCGAAGGTCTTAATCAGACGATTTTACACAACAATAATTGTAGCAGTTTTTTCTCTTTCTTTTACATCTGATGTTGCTGTGGACTCTCTCTCTCTCTCTCTCTCTCTCTCTCTCTTCCGTACAGGTAATGAACGGGGTTACGGTTGGTGGCCCAAGCTGCGATGGACAGTCAACTGACAATCGGTCAATAAATCAATCAATAGCCCGACATTCCATATGGTTGTTGAACGTCTTCTGAAAATGTCGTGGTTAAACAATCTTCTGAAAATGTTGTTGGCAAACTATCTTCTGAAAATGTCGTTGTTAAACTTTCTTCTGAAAATGTCGTTGTAGTTCGTTTTTTGAAAATGTCGTTGTAAGACCATCTTCTGAAAATGTCGCTGTTGCACTGTCTTCTGAAAATGTCATTTTTGGACCGTTTGCTGCAAATGATGTTGGACCATCTGAGAATGTCATTGTTGGACTGTCTGCTAAATATGGTGTTGGACCATCCGCTGAAAATGGAAAAAGATGTTGGGCCTTCTTCTGAAAATGTCGTTGTTGGACCGTCTTCTGAAAATGTCGTTGTTGAACCGACCTCTGAAAATGTCGTCGTTGGACCATCTTCTGAAAATGTTATTAAACTGTCTTCTGAAAATGTCGTTGGACCGACTTCTGAAAATGTCATTGTTAAACCGTTTTCAGAAAATGTCATTGTTGGACCGTCTTCTGAAAACGTTATTAACCGTCTTCTGAAAATGTTGTTGTTAGACTGTCTCCTGAAAATGTCATTGTTAGACCATCTTCTGAAAATGTCATTGTTAGACCATCTTCTGAAAATGTCACTGTTGGACCATCTTCTGAAAATGTCGTTGTTGGCCCGACTTCTGAAAATGTCACAGAATGACGTGGAACAGCGAATCAACGTCTTCAAATAACGACAAAATTTTTTTTTTAATTTAATAGCAAATGTCTGACATTTTCTACTGAGTCTCAGAGAGAAATGTCGTGCATTTCTTTCTCAGTTTCCGTAACAAAAGACACAAAATCTCTCCTGTGTGCAATTTGAAATAAGATTCTTTTGAAATCATCCTTGCGTATTGAATTATTTACACATTATTTTTATTATAAGAAATGGATATATAGTATATAACAAGTTAAGAGTTTCCAATAGAATAGACTTAAGGTAATAATCTGGTATAAGCTGCAGTGGGTTACAATGTGACCAGAGGGCCAACAGGGTGTGGGTGTGGGAAGTTTCGATTCTTGTGAGACTGGGAATCTACTCCAAGTGACGGCCTCATTTGTCACAGCTGATAATTAGCCTCTCTCTCTCTCTCTCTCTCTAATATATATATATATATATATGTATATATATATATATATATATATATATATATATATATATATATATATATATATATATATATATATATTCTTTCATATTCACGGTTGTGAAGAAGAACCTCCCTCTCTCTCTCTCTCTCTCTCTCTCTCTCTCTCTCTCTCTCTAAATATATATATATATATATATATATATATATATATATATATATATATATATATATATATATATATATATATATATATATCGCTCCATCATTACAAGAGTAAAATCTTGATTTTTCAGGAGAAGCGTTTTAAAAAGTTTCATATTTTAACAATTTTACCCAAAGCAACAAAACTTACTATCATAATTAGATAAATAGGGTTCCACTTGAGTGTGCTTTGGGTAAAATTGTTAAAGTTATAGGACTTTGAAACTTTAAAACGCTTCTCCTGAAAAAATCAAGATTTTGGAGTTACGACAGTCTTGTAATAATGGAGCGATATATATATATATATATATATATATATATATATATATATATATATATGTATAACTATGAAAATATGGAATGTGATGAATATATAAATAAAGATAAAGTCCACGATATATGGAAACACTGGAGTATATTTTCGACACTTAAAGGACTAGTGTCGAAAGGCCTTGCAGCACTCCAGTTTCCGTTTCCTTGTGGATTTTATCTTTATTTATATATATATGTATATAAATAAATATATATACATATAAATTTTTGTTTCATATTCACAGTTGTGAAGAACCTTACCTCTCTCTCTCTCTCTCTCTCTCTCTCTCTCTCTCTCTCTCTCTCTCTCTCTCTCTCTTAAACTGAAATATTCACATATCTCTCTCCATCCCCACTGACATGAATCTCCATTCGCGATTCAACGCTGAACAAAGTTGCAACGTCACATCCTCTCACCCGAAATTAATTCTTGTGCCATTCTCTTCACAGGATGCTGGCAAAGGTGTCTTTTAATAGAATAAAAAAAAAAGACTTGTCACATGGAATAATTATCTTTATATGGTCAAAACATAGTCCATCCGTGACTTGACCGAGATCACAACAAATGTATAGTGGCCCAGAGACACGTTCGAGTTGAGGATTGCCAAATCACACGTTGGGCCTAACTGAGTCAAGGTTACCCATCTAACAGTAGCTTACTTGCGGGCCAATTCTCATTTATGTTATGAAAGTAAATTAAAATAATTTCCAAAAATATGTAATGAGGGCAGGGAGCTATAAGCGATGAAACAGTCTGAGACATCACAGCTCATTAAAAGAAACCAATTAGCATATGGGATACTTTAGAGACACATGAGTGGGACTATCTTTGAGGAAGTGATTGATCTTGCGACAGAATTTATGAGCCACGAATGTACTGTCATATCCTTATTTGTTTTCAAAGATATCACAATGTCGAAAGTTCGCTGAACTGCCGACCAGAGTTAGCAATCTGCTAACTCTGGTCGGCAGGACCTTGCTGTTCGGAAGTTTTTTTTTTTTTTTTTTTTTTTAACTAGCATCTAAAGTTTGCTTTTTTTTTGTTGTAAATCCGAATCTTCTCTGCATTCTTTTATGTCATTACATATATTTAGCTTCAAAATACCCTAGAGCATAGGTGAATGATCCTGTTCACTGCTGGTGCACTTTCCTTGAGGTCATGCCCTTTTTGTGTTGTGTGTATATATATATATATATATATATATATATATATATATATATATATATATATATATATATATATATGTGTGTGTGTGTGTGTGTGTGTGTGTATACAAGTATATATATATAAATATATTGATACCAAAAATTATCTAGAAGACTCGATTTTACAAACAGCAGCTAAAGTGAAGTGCTGTGAAACAATATCTATGCATGTCAAGGTCATTTCATTTGAGGTAGCTACTCTTCAATTGATGAACAGCTTCCTAGGATTAACTCAGGTTCTAGATAAAACAAGAACAGACGAAGGTCAATAACAAGGATTAGTGGGATTCTTTAGTTTCTCTTCTAAACCTCCCTCAAACATCTCGTCCAGATTTGGGTCAAGATTGTGAGGCCTGGCCTCAGATAAACATGTATAGCGAAGCAAGAAATATCTAAACATATGTAGGCTACAGTATTTGGTTACTTCCATTCTAAACAAGTTAGGTTATTTTGAACGGCAATGTAAGAAAAATATCCAGATTTAATCATAAATCATAAGTACTGTTGTTGTAGTTATTTTTGTTTTTAACCTGAACTTTGAGTCGGCACTGGCTTTTGCCATTTGCCCATCAGCGTACATAACAGGAATTTCCGTCCCATGGGGACGTTTCTCTGCATATGACTCTGATAACTGATTCCATTCATTCTGAAAGCCATTGTGATGTTTTGTGAGTAATTGCCATTGTTAGGGGCAAACTATTACCCTTTAATAGCCCAGCAATGAAGGAAACAAGAAAAGGAAAAGAAATGATGGAAGATAATAAGGCTTGGACTAAACAAACCAGGGAGAGAATCCTTAAAGTAAATGTGAGAAGGGCTTGGCTGAATGGTGTTACGATGCCACCTGGGAAGAGGAAAACACGAGGCATATTGTTGTTTCTTCGTTGGCATAAGCCACCAGATAAATTTGTAATATTTACACTCAAACACCTGTGCCAATATGATCTGTGGCCTTCGCAGCTGTAACTGTTGCCTTGACGGGGGCACAAATTACAGGTGCGTGTCGGTGCAAGGTCTGACAGGAGTATGATGAGAAGACGATAAGGAAACATCTGCACGATGCTTATTATGGTTGAAATCGGTGCTCTGAAAACTTCTTTCAAGGTTTCTGGAGGCTTGACTTGAGGACATGTTCTCATTCTTTTATTTTGCCTTATATTGGGTATTGTTCCTTGGTCTGGCCTTCAGCAGGTGGCTCTCTGGACGAAATTTGATCTCCATTAAACTGCCTATCCCTGATCTTCATATTGATCTGGGTACCGTCGTTCAGTTGGTCCATTGTGCATGAAGTGTGAGGTATTTCACAATTTTCACCATCCTTTGAATTGAGATCTTCCCAGGCTTTACCATCCACGGTCCACCTCTTAGTACTAGATATGCAGTCAGTTCTAATAGTCTTGCCTTTTTTTCCCTGTGGATTCACTACCCCATAGTTTTCCAGAAGTTTTGTTCCTGTTGTGACCAAAGTGTGGAATTATCTCCCTAATCCTGTAGGTGCATCGCGGGAGCTTCAGAAGTTCAAACCTGGTGCAGATGCCTTTTTTTTTTTTTTTTTTTGAGAAGGCTGACACGATTCTCATTTCGTAGTTTATTTATTAACTGTCCTTTTTTACTCTACTTGATTATCTATCGTACTTACTTTCGTTGTTATTCTTTGATATTTCTCTTTCACAGTTTATACTTTACCTATCGAATTATTTTTCCGTACAAGGTTCATTTGCCAATTGGTTTTTGAGCTTGTGGCACTCTTCTTCTCCGGTTCGGGTTTCAGCTTTGCTCGTAATAATAATAATAATAATAATAATAATAATAATAATAATAATAAGACTGCCTTTTCCTAGTATTTAACAATGTTGATTTGTGCTGCATATAAAAAGCATTAACAACTTTCTCAGCCGTTCACTCCTTTATCCCTCCGTAGAGGGGTAGGGCAGTCACTGCAGATATTACTTAAGGTTCTTTGCAGCGTCCATTTCGACACCTAGCTGTAACCCTTTTCATTCTTTTTACTGTACCTCTGTTCAAATTCTCTTTCTTCCGTCTTACTTTCAACCTTCTCCTGACAATCGTTCCATAGTGCCAATGCGAGGTTTTCCTCCTGTTACACATTTTAAAACCTTTTTACTCTAAATTTCCCTTTCAACGCTGAATGACCTCATAGGTCCCAGGGCTTGGCCTTTGGCCTAAATTCTATATACCAATTCCAACTCTTTTATACAGCTTTATTTCTAAATGCCTGTGCATCCAGAAACACCAGAACACATTTTCCAGGAGAACATTCAACATAAATGCAGCCACGTGCCTTAGGGAAAAGAGAGCTTCGAAGTCTCTTTATATTTTCTCTTTGTTTCAGTGCTGCTTGGTTCAAGGACAGACATTTTCTGTCTGGCTTTTAATAGGTCATACTCTTCAACTCTTCAACTCTTACGGCAAGTTTTTGAATAATCTCTGATGGAAATAAACCCAAACAGTTATTTGGTTTGTAGATATTAATTGCATTTCTAATCTGAATTTATAGTCGCTTTTTCAGCATTGCCCATCGTTACAAGCTCGTATTTTAGATTTATTCTATTTGTCAGCTAATCTTCTGTTTTGTCTTGGCGCTGCCCAACCTGCCCACTGAACGACAGTCCAACTGGGCATCTGCTCTATGGTCCAGATGGCCAAGCGGCCCCTGTGACCTAATAAGTTCGCCCCACAGCTGGTATCGCCACGACCCGAGAAGTCAAGCAATGTTGGGTCCGGTCGGCAAAACAAGTCCCTTGAACATAATTGGGGTGTTGGGGTGGGACGTGAGGATGAGAGAGTCGTCCATCCCAAAATGACTGACGAAAGGCGGAAGGGTTGCGCCTTCTGAAGCCACCCCTGTATAGAGACCCTCTCTTTTTGCGTGACTTGTGTGTATGTGTGCGCGCGCGCGCATTTGCACCCTCGTAAATGATTTCCGTGTGAACTGTGACGAAATTTAAACGAGCGATTTTTAGCTACTTTTTCCCTCTTCCTTAATACTGTTCTAGTTCTTCATTTGGAGGGGTGGGTAGAGTCTCGGCTAGCACGCTGTTGACCCAGCGTTCGACTCTCCGACCGGCCAATGAAGAATTAGAGGAATTTATTTCTGGTGATAGAAATTCAATTCTCGTCATAATGTGGTTCGGATTCCACAATTAGCTGTAGGTCCCGTTGCTAGGTAACCAGTTGGTTCTTAGCCACGTAAATTAAATCTGATCCTTCGGGCCAGCCCTAGGAGAGCTGTTAATCAGCTCAGTGGTCTGGTTAAACTAAGATATACTTAATATTGTTCTTAAGACCTTAAGACCCTAGATAATTTGCGAAGATAATCCTTTCCTCATCCATTTTACATTCCGAGAAAACTGCGCATGTGAATTTTGTTGTTATCCTTTGGTTTTAGAAGGTGTTACGAATATATACACACACACATTCCCAAGTGCATAGTGAAAAAGAATTACATAACAGTTCATTTTTTAGTGGCTTATGCTGAACCGGAAGTGATTTTTAAAATTTTGTGCTTTTTTTTTGTGGTGGAATCCAACGCTCCAGTAACGTAAGTGGTGCTCTGGAACTTTTGTTGCCCACCGTAGTCCCTTCGTGTTGGCTGTTTTGGAGTGCTCTCTTTGATATTGTCAGAGTTATTTGAGGCCCAGAAGATGAAGGTGCAGTGCCAGAAAAATTCAGCAAAAGTAATTTCACAGTGAGTGTGATCTGCAGTAAAAATAACGATGATGATAATGGTATTAAAGTCATGGTCGGTGTGACGTTGTTTTCTCATTGCTCATCACCTACAGTCCTCCGAAACAAAAAAAGGTCCATTAAACTACTTGCGTCATTACATTGTCCCCCCCCTTCCCTTCCCACCCCTCCCCTCCCCTCGCCCCCGTCCCTCCAGCGACACGTTCCCTAAAGAAGAAATTGCATTCTGGCTTAGAAATTATTGCTATGAATTAAAATCTTGTAGATACATCTCAGCTGAGTTTTATTGCATTTTAGTCGAATTTCATCAAACTAAATACCATTAAAAATTGTGTGGAGTTAGGAATATTGCTAATAACTATTATCTAGTTATTACTGATAGCTATCAAGTAAGGAGTATGCATTTTATGGAAATGATCTGCAGACAGTTAAGAAGGAAAAAAGAGAGGAATGCAATCGTGAATACACATATACACATACACACACACACATATATATATATATACAGTATATATATATATATATATATATATATATATATATATATATATATATATATATATATATATATATATATATATATATATATGTGTGTAGGCTATATGCATACAAACGCAATTGATTAAACAAGTGGAGAGAGAGAGAGAGAGAGAGAGAGAGAGAGAGAGAGAGAGAGAGAGAGAGAATGTACAAATTGTAATGACTTGTGGAAATCACATCGTCATACATAGCAAGAGATGCATGGAGTGGATCACCAATACACATTCACGTACAGACAGACAGACAGACGGACAGAGAGAGAGAGAGAGAGAGAGAGAGAGAGAGAGAGAGAGAGAGAGAGAGACGCACACAGGAGGAATCCAGAAAGCAAGAGAAATGTGCGCAAACAGAGAGAATGAGTGTGTGTGTGTTTCTATTACTGGGAAAAGAGAGAGAGAGAAAGAGAGAGACTGAGAGAGAAATGTTACTATTCCTGGGAAGTGGAACAACCTCTCTCTCTCTCTCTCTCTCTCTCTCTCTCTCTCTCTCTCTCTCTCTCTCTCTCTCTCTCTCTATTTGAGACGAAGGACCCCCTCTGGAACCACCGTTAGCAGACAACAGCATTCCCGGTCTAAAAATAGATCATGATTTATCGATACATCCATAGCACAATGATGACGACAGCGCCGAGGGTGGGTTGGGGGTCGGGTGAGGGAGATGACGGGTAGGGAATGGGGAGGGGGAGGGGATCGGAGGGGATGGGAGGGGGTGTCCTAGGATGGGACGATAGAGGGGTTAATGAAAGGAAGAAGGGCCCTTTTTACTTGCCATTGGACGCCAGGCAATTTGAGGAGAACGAGATGGGCATATTTGCCCAAAACAAGCTCGACCCTTTAGGGAAATGGCGAGTTGATGGATTTTTTTTTTTTTACTTCTCTGATGACGGGAGTTTTAGGACATAGGGACCGGATAAATGATTCAGGGAACACAGACGAAGGCAGAGAGTTCCACATCATGGAAGTGAATGGAATAAAAGACTGATCAAATGTTACCTCAAAAATAGAGAAGCATTTGTTTACAGTCCTCTTTCTCTCTCTCTCTCTCTCTCTCTCTCTCTCTCTCTCCTTGACGGTCCCAAAATATATACATGTTTTTCCTACGCAGTGCGTGACTGTCCTATGATAAGATCGTGCTCAAAGGTGAAAAAACGACTGACTATTGAGAATATCTGTCACGACCTTCCCTTCCAATATGCTAAGCCGAGGTCTTATTTTTTAAACCTTAAGCTTATCTTTTAAAAAAGTCAGTAAAATTACACTAATACGCTAGTTTTGATTTGAAGATATTTCTTTGAATTTCTGGTCGTTTGTTATATGTTTTAAATTGTTTTTAATGTATCTTTGCCTTACCGAAGCTTACCTCATCTACTATAAACCAATTATAGCTGTAATCTCTCTCCTCTTATCATCGCAATTCCTCTATTTCATCGTTTATACTTCCTCCAGTATTCTCTCTCCTCCCATTTCCCCTTTTTGGAGTTATCTCGTTTTCTACATTATCAAGGCATTCCCTGTTTCCGTGGATTTCAGTTTTGCCTTAAAACTCAACTTACTGTTGTTGGCATCACTAAATCTATTGCACTTCTTCTTCTTCTTCTTCTCAGCTTAACCCCTCGTCGGGGTCGCTGTTTATACTGAGCCTCCTCCAGCTGTCTGTGCATCTTCTTCTTCTTCTTAGCTTAATCCCCAGTCGGGGTCGCTGTTTATAATGAGCCGTCTCCAAGTGTTTCCGTCTTGAACGGTTCATTTCTTAGTTGCTTTTAGCAGAGGTTTCACGGACGGATGCCCTTCCTCTTGACTCCAACCCGCCCTGTACATCCGGACTTGGGACCATCACCGAGTTGAGATGTCCTTCCTGCCAAGTGAATAGGTTAGAACATGACTGTGACTATGTATGTTTTTTCATTTATCATTCTTCTGTTCCTGCTTTCCTCTTGATATTCTAAAAATCCCAGCTGCCCTTTAAAATTCCCCAAGACAATTAGTGCCTCCTCCTGCGTACTTTTAGTTTTCTGGCAAGAAAACTATTGTGTCGGCTTTGTCTGTCCGTCCGCACTCTTTCTGGCCGCCCTCAGATCTTAAAAACCACTGAGGCTAGAGGGTTGCAAACTGGTACGTTGATCATCCAACCTCCAATCATCAAACATACCAAGTTGCAACCCTCTAGCCGCAGTAGTTTTTATTTTATTCAAGGTTAAAGTTATCCATAATCGTGCTTCTGGCAACTATATAGGCCAGGCTACCACCGGGCCGTGGTTAAAGTTCCATGGGCCGCGGCCCATACAGCATTATACCGAGACCACCGAAAGATAGATCTATTTTCGGTGGCCTTGATTATATGCTGTAGCGGCTGTACAGAAAACTTTTCTTCGGCGCAATTTTTACTTGTTTCTTGTGTTTCTTCTTTCTTCCCCTGTTTTCTTATTCCATTCCCCAGCTGTTTTGTTTTTCCTTCATTCTGATTGGTTGCGCGGCGCAAGAGGTAGAAGAAAAATCTTTCCCCACTTCCTGCCTCTGGTACTGATCAACGTAAAGCCGTGATAGGCTGTTTGTCTTGACAAATGCGATCCTTTTAAATGATATGTGTACATTTGTTTCATAGATAAATAACAAACGTCATCAACCATTTAAATCATTCATAACCCGCTCAACTTGTGTTTCATTGATAAATGATAATAGCCATTCACTGTTCAAATAATCCCTGAACATATTTATTTATGATTTTCAGACGAATATTCTATTGTACATGCGTCAAGTAGTATATTTATTTTTATATTGGTTCATAATTAAAGTCATGCATATTCAGTAATTCGCTTGTGTGACATTACCCGACAGCAAATTGCGTCGCTGAGTAGACAAGCAGGCGAAGACTTTCAAAATGGAAATCCTGTAGAGAAGTAAAATAAACCTGAAGAATAATGATTATTGTCAGCAGAAAACACTTCCAAAAAGATCGTTAACAAGTTAGAAATTTACTGTGAAGTGAAAATTGTAACTGTATATGGAAACTTGTTGAATCTTACGAGCATGTTGAAAGAGATAATATGTTTGTTCATTCATTTTATGGTTGTAGTGCCGCCAGTGCGCCTCATGCGCTGCACTGTAGGTATTACTTAAGGTTCTTTGCAGCGTGTCTTCGGCCTCTAGCTGCAACCTCTTTCGTTCCTTTTACTCTGCCTCCTTTCATATTCTCTTTCTTCCATCTTACTTTCCACCCTCTCCTAATAATTGATTCATAGTGCAACTGCGAGGTTTTCCTCCTGTCCACTTTTCAAAACTTTTACTGTCAATTTCCGTTTCAGCTCTGAATGACCTTTTAGGTCCCAGTGCTTAACCTTTGGCCTAAATTCTATAATCAGTTCATCTAAAATACTGGACGCATCACGGAAGGAACAGATGTCAGTTTGACTAAGGAATTCACTTCCACCTTGTGTTTTCCCCCTTTCTCTTGTAACTCCGTTTGTTTGGTCAATTGATCCCCTCGGGGCCACAATGAGGCACGAGAACCACCGGGGTGAGAACCAGAGTTACATACACAGAATTAGGATTAATTCAGGAGAACCCCATCTCACGTATCCTGGTCTCCTACAATCCGGGAGTCACGTGGGCTCAATGAAGCGCAATTGGGAGAGGCACCGACCTCAATCTCGGTACTTAGGCGGGACGGGAAAGCCTCCGCGGCTGCGTTTGTCCGTCGTCTTCTGGTTGGGGACGTTAATACGTCCCTGTCACGGCAGCGCTGCTGCCTCACGTGGGCAGGGGCAGCGACGTCCGAAATCTGGACGATAAGATTTTATCCTGGTGTAATGCAATATCTGGCGTCCTCCTGCTTGCCCGGTGGCGGTAAGTGTTGCTCTTTGTTGATATTTGTTCTTATTCTGTTCCTTTACATTCTACTACTCTTATTACTGTGACTTAAGGTTCAAGGAGCTTTACTGCTCATGGTGTGCACGCAGACTATGTTGTCTGACATGCCTCTTCTCGTACGTCTCATATTCGGTGCGAAGGCTTCTTTGGCTCTGTTTTCAGAGAATCCATTCCAGGGAACTATCTTCCCAGTCATTAATTTTGCACTGATTAAAATCACACTTCACAGATTCGAAGGAGTAACACAAGAAGGGTCCAGTTTTCCTCTTACGTCTTTGCATTTCTTAGTTTAGTGATTTCTTTGGAAACTGATTCCCATCCATAGTTTCCCCTAGAACATCTCTTGTTCGACTCTTCCTGAATTATGTTTGCTTTTGTGCTACAAACGCTGAACAGCGAATGCTGGAATACAACGTAAGCAGCACGTGTTAAGATAACGCGTATAGTAAGTGTTGGAATGCTAGGTGAACATTTAATGCCATGACACCGACTGAGCAGCAAATAACAATAAAATGCAAAAAGAGCGAAATGTTGGGTTGAGTTGCAAATGCTGTAACACAGTGTGACAAGCAAATGTTCGAACTCTTAAAGACGAGTTTTTGCTGGAAATGCTGGAAAGTTGATTAACAGCAGTCACACGGAATGGCCACTGAACGTTTGAGAGTTTAACGTACAGTGGGTGCTGGAACACGGAGTAACCAGATGGAACACTCAATAATCAGCAAAAGGAAGTTCAGTGACTTGGTGTTGAAGTGCAGTGTCTAGCAGTTCCTAGAACGGTGAGTAAGCAGTGAGTAAGGGATTACAGAGCGACCAGTATTTGTTGGAATACTGATTGATGAGCGACTGCTGGAATGCAGTTTCCAGCAAATACTGGAACATAGCATCCAGCAACTGTGGCTAGTTAACGCTGTGACGTTGAGTGAACAGTGAACGCTGGAACGGTATGAGCAATGAAGTGACCTGCAAAGAACGTTAACCAGATCTGATTAGCACATTGTACTGCATCATGGTCAGTACAGTTCGAGTCTGGTGAAGTTGTTGATCCTTCCTTCCCAGTACAGTAAAGCTTTGGAATTCTCATCCAGCTCCCGCGTTCCTTGTCTCCTACATTCTTCCATCCTTTTAGGGGCAGTTCTGTCACTTTTGGAGGTTAAGACTCACGTGAGCTACATAAGGGCATTCATTATGTTGGTCGCCTATCGACCGCTTCTGGAGAGGATGAGTCCTCCTGATACTTGAGTTATTAATTAGTATTCATTATTCAGATATGTCCTTATAAATAGTAAAAGTGACAATTTCTCCGTTTCTGATTTTAAGAGGTTAATAAAATTATACTCTGCAACCCCTAAAGTTACTTAGAAAATTTAGATATGCTTGTGAAAGAAGGTAATATACTATTGAATTATATGTATGTATACACACACATGTATATATATATATATATATATATATATATATATATATATATATATATATATATATATATGTGTGTGTGTGTGTGTGTGTGTGTGTGTGTGTGTGTGTGTATGTGTGTGCGTGTGTGTGTGTGAATATATTTATGCGTTATGCTTTCTCTCTTTCTGTCCAGGGCAACAAACTAAAACCGAGTCCCACGTGTACTTAGCGCCCGGGTCCCCGACACCACAAAAAGGATGCTCCCCATTTGCACATTCTTCCTGTTTTGTCTCTCTCCTATTTTCATCCAGTTAAGGACCCACTGACCATCCTGGGACCTTCCACTGCTATCGGTCCGTCCGTCCGTCCGTCCGTCCGTCTGTCTGTTTGTCTTCGTCCATAGGTACCTATTTCCCTGTTTGTTTTTTTTCTCTCTCTCTCTCCTTCCTTAACATTTTCTGCCTAACTAATTCTCCCTCACACTCCCTTACCTTCATCTCTCCGAAATTAATTTTCACTCTTCCTAGCTCTTCTATTTCAATAACATTTTGTTCGTCTATTTAATTCTTTCTCTCTCTCTCTCTCTCTCTCTCTCTCTCTCTCTCTCTCTCTCTCTCTCTCTCTCTCTCTCTCTCACCACTTGCTGATCCTAAAGTACTTGCCACCATATCCTACATTCCCAGAGTGTGACCCTTCCTTTGGGCTATTTCTGGTTGGTCGAGTGGAGTGGAATCAACTGTCCTGTTTTAATATAAATACAAAGAGCTCCCGTGTTGATGGGATTTGCCCTGAATATGTTTATACAAATTTGGCTGAGTATTTGCTATAGTGAATGGAACAGCCTCTCTCTCTCTCTCTCTCTCTCTCTCTCTCTCTCTCTCTCTCTCTCTCTCTATGTATATATAAATGTATGTATGTATGTATATGTATATATATACACATAAACAGAAAGCTTATCAACAAAACTCTCATTTCCTAGAAAATGAGGTTCTTTCTTCCCATACCCGTTTCACGCCATCATTAATCTACCGTCGTCCATTCTTTCCACATGACCAAACCATCTTAAAACCTTCTTATCCACCCTGTATCTTGAAACACTCTCATTCACCCCACGGCTTTGTTAGCCTTTTGACCACTTCTACATACTGTCCACATTTTCACCCTTTCAGTTTTTCTTATGCTACATATATTATGCAGCCACTTAATCTCTAAAGGTTCAAATTTTTTTATTTTATTCATATTCAACACCCATACTTCCATAAAGGAGAGTTGGCTCAACAAGCCAACGATAGATTCTAATCTTGGGTTCCATGGAGACTCCAAGTTCCCTTCCAGTCTTTAGCACGCATCCTACTTCCTTATTCCGTAACCCGCTTTGAGTCACTTCTTTTCACTTCCTGTTATCATCAGTCATGCTTACTCGCAAACACACCTGTATTAATCTACAGCTTTTATTCTCTGATCATCTGTATCAACAACTACTGCTACATCTACTTGGTTTCCATTTATTATTACAGATACTGTAACTGATATGTTCTATCAACTTTCTCAACTTGCAGACAATTTCATATTTTTCAGCAGTTTCCGCGGCAGTTTCACTATCTCAATCAATTCTATACCATCTTCAGACATCGGCCATTCTACACTCCATACACACACACACACACACACACACACACACACACACACAGCCTTGTCCCAACCCCATTTTTATACGGCATCGTTCATTTTTCCACCTACAAATTCGAGCATCCACTTCGCTCTTATCACGAAAACTTTTAATCTCTCTCGACAGCTTATCTTCAGTATCATACATCCCCAACACATGCCTCTCAGTCATTTCTGTCTTGAGCTTTTCTAGCGTGTCACAGACTCTTTTCCTTTCACTTTCAGACCTTTTCATAACGTGTCGACAGTCACTTTCTCATTTCCTAGAAAATGAAGTTCTTTCTTCCCATACCGCTTTCACGCCATCATTAACCCACCACCGTCCATTCTTTCCACATGACCAAACCTTCTTATCCACCCTACATCTTGGAACACTCTCATTCACCCCACGGCTTTGTTAGCCTTTTGACCACTTACATACTGTCCACATTTTCAC
>NC_089797.1:6897890-6907890 GCF_040412425.1 Macrobrachium rosenbergii
AGTAAATTGAAAATTACTGTAATTTTGTTGTTCGGGAGCAGCATTGTTAAAGTAAAGGAATGAAGTTGTACAAACAACGTTTGACATAATTTATTATAAAATTTATCTCCTTGCAAATAAACACACTGCACTTAGAACGAGATTTACTCGAAGCTGTAAGCCTCGAAGAATGTCCTCCACTAGAAGGAAAGGCCAGAAAAACTAGATAGCAGAACACGACCTAAAACCCAAAGCCAAGAATGTCTCGTTTTACCTTGGAGAGTCAGACCAGAGAGCGTTTGGGAAAAGTATCTGCGCATTTGAGTATTGAAATGGGTAGCGTCGTGGAGAACTTTTAGTTTAGGGGTGAGTGACCCCTGATGACCCATTATTGCTCCTTCAGTCATACTGTGATGGGTACTCTCTCGGTACTTATTCCTATGTTCCTTGGTCTTATTACACCTGTGCCTGTTCATTCGTTCTTTGGGGTTCTCACTCCGTCAGTCCCTATTACTATGTCCCTTGGGAGTCTTACTCCTCCAGTCCCTGTTCTTATGTCCCTTGGCCTTCTTACTCCCTCAGCCCTTGTCACTGTTCGTACGCCCCTTGCCCTTCTTACCCTCAGACCTAGTCCCTGTTCGTAGGTCCCTTGACCTTCTTGTTTCCTCAGCCATTGCCCCTTTTTTTACGTCCCTTTGCCTTCTGACTCAGTCAGCCCTCGTCCGTGTTCGTACGTCTCTTGGTCTTCTTAACTCCCCCAACACTTGTCCCTGTCCATACATCCCTTTTCCCTCATACTCCCTCAGTCCTTGTCCCTGTTCGTACGTCCCTTGCCCTTCTTACTTCCTTAGCCCTCGTCCCTGTTCATTCCTTCTTACTCCCTTATCCATCGTCCCTGTTCATATGTCCCTGCCCTTGTTCGTATGTCCCTTTGTCTTCTTACTTCCTTAGCCATTGTCCCATTGTCCTTTGGCCTTCTTACTCCATCAGCCCTTGTCCCTTTTCATAGATCCCTTGGTCCTCTTAACTCCCCCAGCACCGGTCCCTATTCGTACGTCCGTTGGCCTTCTTACTCCATCAGCCCTTGTCCCTGTTCTTATGTCCCTTTGCGTTCTTACTTCCTCAGCCCTTGCTCCAGTTCGTACGTCCGTTGGCCTTCTTACTCCCTTAGCCATTGCCCTTGTTCATATGTCCCTTTGCCTTCTTTATTCCGCAGCCCTTGCATCTGTTCATATGTCCCTTTGCCTTCTTTATTCCCGCAGCCCTTGCATCTGTTCATATGTCCCTTTGCCTTCTTTATTCCGCAGCCCTGTGCATCTGTTCATATGTCCCTTTGCCTTCTTTATCCCGCAGCCTTGCACCTGTTCATATGTCCCTTTGCCCTCTTACTTCCTCAGCCTTTGTCCCTGTTCGTACATCCCTTGCCTTCTTACTTCCTTAGCCGTTGACCTTGTTCATACATCCCTTGGCTTTCTTAGTCCACGAGCCCTTGTCCCTGTTCGTAGGTTCCTTGACCTTCTTAACTCCCCCAGCACCTGTCCCTGTTCATACGTCCCTTGACCTTCTTACTCCCTCAGCACCTGTCCCTGTTCGTACGTCCCTTGACTTTCTTACTCCCTCAGCCCTGGTCCCAGTTTGTACGTCCCTTGACCTTCTTATTCCCTTAAATCTTGTCCTGGTTCTTACGTCCCTTGGCCTTCTTACTCCATCAATTCGTGTCCCTGCTCCTACGTCCTTCGCTCTTCTTACTCTCTTAGCCCTCGTCCCTGTTCCTATCTCCCTTTGCGTTCTTACTTCCTCAGCCCTTGTCCCTGTTCGTGAGTCCCTTGGCCTTCTTGCTCCTTTAGCCATTGTCCTCGTTCATATGTGCCTTTGCCTTCGTACTCCCTCAGCTCAGCCCTGTTTGTATGTTGGCCTTCTTGCTGTCCCAGCTGTTGTCCCGGTTCGTACGTCCCTTTTACTCGATCAGTGCATGTCTACATGTGCCTCAGCATTTTAGCTCCTTCCGGCTCTGTTCAAATGTCACTGACCTTTCTTCTTCCCCTAGTCTCTGTTGATATGTCATGTGACCTAATTCTATCCCCGTCCGTGTCCCTGGTCATTGTCTAAGAGATGTCGCATTGAGGAGGGTTGACTTAGAATTCCTCGTGGGTGATTTACCTGCTGAAAAATCCCACAATTTCAGACACCTGACACGTGCGTGGTGTTTGGCATCGTTTGTGATAAATATCTTCGGCTTAAAAACATGTCAGACAGAGAGAGAGAGAGAGAGAGAGAGAGAGAGAGAGAGAGAGAGAGAGAGGACCTATAAAATTGAACGCAGATATACCACCTTGTGGGAGACAGGCACAATCAGAATGTAAACAAACGCACGTGTTCACAACACGCATCCAAGGAAAAAAAAATAAAGGTAAAAAGAATCCGTCTCTCATTGGCTGAGGGCGAAAGAAGCAGCCAATCACGCCCAAGTCAATTGGTGCAAGCTGAGGTTTTCTGCAGCCTGTCAACCTTGGCATCAGGACCAATCAGAAGCGGCCTGACGCCCCACATACTACTGCCCCTCAAGGACTGAAGATTTGTGCTTTACTTTGTGCCAAAACTTCCGCATTATTAGGATTTTCGTTGTTGTTTCTGCTTATCTGTCTTTCTCTCTACCTATTCTTCTGTCTGCGACGCTAGTGTGTTGGGTTTCATTTATAGGTGTGTGGTGTTTGATGAAGCGAGTGATATAATTCAGCCAGGCATCACAAATGTAGGTTTTATCTCGTCCCATCGTAAGGATAACTGTCACGATTCGAGCAAGTTTTCGATACTGGTTTGTTGATTTACGAAAGATGATATACCTTGATAAAAAAACCACGTTTATCATAACTAAAACTTTTGCTCAAAGTCACTGGGAAATAAAATAGCATTGAACAAATTTGCTTTCAATCTCATCTTGACGAACAAAATAATTTATTAGGGATTAAAAGCAGCATCAGATGCATGTTAAACCGGCAGATGAAAAGCAGCATCAGGGTTTAGAGTTCACTCACGCATTCTGCCACCCTTTAGGCCTCAATGTGACCAACTGTTACCTCCACCGCCCTGCTAAAGTCAATCGCAACATTCAGCAGTGGATTTGGAGTTGATTTGACATTGGCGCATTATATCACTGACCGGAAACCCGGTGGTTTAGCGAACACGTATCTGCACTTAAGTTTTTTTTTTTTTTTTTTTTTTTTTTTTTGGAAGGGGGTTGTGGGGCGGGGCGATGAGTTTGTTTTAGTATTATTTTTTTCATACAGCGACGGTAAACCAACCCTCACACTGCGTCTAAGCCTCATGCATTCTGGCCTTGGGCAGTACGTTGGTCCTTCGCAAAAAAAAAAAAAGAAAAAAAAAAAGACATTCAGGGGCATCCGTGCACCCCCAACAACCACATCTTTATTCAAAAAAAAAAAAAAAAAAACCTGCAGATTAAATGCTGCGGCGTCAGACAACCCAGCCGAACCGAGATCACACAAAGGCGCCGAGGACGAAACAGCTGTGCATCATCCCGAGGCTAGAATTTGCAGGCTCATTCCTCAGAGATCTTGATCATGACTTCCTCCCTGGCGCTTGCCAGATGGAAAAATTACGGGGTCAGTCAACGATACGGGGAAAAGATAAATAAAACTCTTCTCTGTAAAACCGATCCACGAGAGTCTGGAGATGCTCATAGGCTCTGGGCATTAAAGTGCCCTACCAAAGGCTCTCCAGACGGCCAGAGAGGGTTGAGGTGTTGGTGCAGAGAGGCGGAGGAGGTGTGAGGAGGGAGAGGAGGAGGTGGTGGTGGTGGTGGTGATGATGGTGCATGTTAGCTAGGGTAACCTTGCGTTCACACCATGAGCAATGATGCTCAATGGAGATTTAATAATAGGATTCAGAACAGCTACGTTTGATTTAAAATCAGCAAAATAGACCATTAATTTGTAGCGCAAGCTACCAGAACTGAATGGAGTGTGTAAAATAGATATAGAGAGAGGACAGAGGAAAGAGAAAAGAGGAACCGTGATGATATAGGTGGAAATGATACAGAAATATCTTGTCTTCAAAACTTTACCCCAAGCAGTTTAAGTATGTGAATGGAGAGTGAGTGGCTGACATTTGCAAATGATGGTGCTGATTTGGGATAGTGAAGAGAAGTGGCAGAGATTAGAGATAGTTTTCGCCGAACCTGAACTTATCAGTGATCTGCACTGACGGTAATATAATATAAACCATCGCAACGGGAACATCATTAACTAAGTGATGCTAATAAAATATCAACTGACATATTCTCGGAACGAGTTATTCGGTTAATGATCAGGTTGCAAAACAATAATTATCAGTGCACGGTAGCAAACGGTTCGACCCGTGCACAAGACGCCCACTTTTAAGTCTTCTTTTTGGTGGCATGGAATCACAAGATGCCACTTTTGAACCAGTATAAAGCTATCATTTTGAAGGTTGAGGATAACGTGTAACGTGGCTGACAGCTGTGTTTTTGTCTTTATGATTACATTATTTTCTTGCACAAAGCAATGTGAAGGTTATTTACTTCTTTGTGTTATTCTTACTCATTCGACCTTGTCTACAATTGCCTTACGGTATCAATAATGTTTTGTTTGTTGAGAGTTCGCATGTTCCTTCCTTCGGCCAGCCCAATAGCTGTTAATCAGCTCAGTGGAGAGATACTTAACTTAAGAGAGAGAGAGAGAGAGAGAGAGAGAGAGAGAGAGAGAGAGAGAGAGAGAGCTGATTTAGTGGTTCTTTCCAAACTTTTTGAAGTGTCCCTCTGCCAATCATGTCTTCCCAAACGATCCCCGTAGGGGTCTAGCGCCGTCAGTGCACCTCACGTGGTGCACTTTATGCATTACTTAAGGTTCTTTGCAGCGTCCCTTCGGCCCCTAACTGCAACCTGTTTTATTCCCTGTACTGTACCTCCGTTCATGTTCTCTTTCTTCCATCAGACTTTCCGCCCTCTCTGACAATTGTTTCATAGTCCAGTTGCGAGGTTTTCCTCCTGTTACACCTTTCAAACCTCCTTACTGTCGATTTCCCCTTTCAGCGCTGAATGACTTCATAGGTCCCAGTGCTTGGCCTTTGACGTAAATTCTATATTCTGTTCTATTCCTCCCAAACGAAATGAAACAAAAAACCGAACAAATTACGTTGATTTCCGAAGCACCCAGCCCTCTGCAGAGAGCTCACGAAAAGAAAGAATAATAAAAAAAAAGATTGTGCCATAGTCGGTCTGCCCTTTTGGTTCGAGTTCGGTTCAGCAGTTGACATTTAGGAGAGGATGAACGCAGGGATGCTGGGGCGTTCGAGGACGAAGGAACTCTAAGGAATTCTTCCCCTCCTCGTAGGATGTTTCTCCCAGATTGGTATCCTTGAAGATGCGCAATACTCGCTCCAGTGTGTTTTTAGCATCATTGGAGATGTGTAGGTCAGATGGGTATTTATGTGGAAACTTTGGAGACGCACAGGAACCTGTTGTTTACCTTTTAGGCGCTGTATCTTTGACTGAGATGGTATACTAACTTAAAAGCAGTTTTCATTGTTTTTTTTATTGTGTACTTCTATTCTGGGAGCTGATTATGTACCTAATATTAATTACACGTTATTTTATATCTGCTTAACTAAAATGACCACACTAAATCCGTTCTTGAATAAGCTACAGTGTCCTCACTCTGAAGGGAGGCTAGACAGCCCATAGCATAAGCGAACAAACAGTTTGATGATTGTTGTTTTGGAAGAGAGACAATACAACCATTCGATCAAGCAGAGATGGCTGAGTTGCGCGCAGGCCATGAGCAGCAACGACCGTTGGCGACGTTAACTCATTCATTCATTTTGTAATAATAATAATAATAATAATAATAATAATAATAATAATAATTGGGATGTATCTTCTCCTTTTCGTCGCTCTAGTCATTTGTTTAGCTTTCGGAAGTCACTATAGACCAATGGACCCTTGCACCAAAGTGCCAGGGTTGTTGAAAGTTTCTGTTCCACATTTCTTTACAGGGCTGGGGCAATTACATGACCCTCTTGAAACCAAGGAGTGTGTATTACCTTCTTTATCTGTATTATTCTCCCGTCATTTTCTATATTATTCTGCCTTCATTATCTATATTATTCTGCTTCATTATTTATATTATATTCTGCTTTCATTATCTACATTATTCTGCATCCATTTATTCTATAGTGTATTATTCTTTGTGAAAATGATCATGTCGTTACCGTAGAGTTGGTCACAAACCTTCAGTTTTAGTGTGTCAAAATAGACACCAATTGCTCAAGTCATTGCCATTTGACTGCTTGATAAATCCATCAAATTCCAAGATCCATTGAATTTATGGATTTTCACTACTAATTATGACAAAGGTACAGTGTCTTTAAATTCCTTCTGAAATCCCTTTGGCGTTGTCTTCCCTCAAGCTTGAAAATTTCACTCAACTTTCCAAAACAAAGCTAATCCTACATGGAAACTGTATTAATAGAGTAATCCCACGGGAGATATTAGAGCCAGCTTTTGGCAAGGAAATAACCGGGGAGCGTTGAAAATCCCGGATTCAGGAACTGAATGTCATGAAAGATGGATCGAACGGAGCTTCCCTCCAATAAGGGTTGGGATACTAAATTCACATGCAAGAGGCCCCGGGTTCATTTCCCGCGTGAGCCGGAGCGTTTTGGGCAGGTTCCGTTAAATCCGTCAAATCCCACCGTGTAACTGTTGCCCCAAGCTGTAAATGAGGTACTAGGTAGTTAGTCAGTCGTGATGGATCATAACCAGGGCAGAGAGGTAGGTAAGGCTCGCAGCCTAACCCCCAAAGACTAGCTGAGAAAAGTAAGCTGTTATCCTCTAGAGCCACCGAATTTATTTCTGGTGATAGAAATTCATTTCCCGTCATAATGTGGTTCGGATTCCACAATAAGCTGTAGGTCCCGTTACTAGGTAACCAGTTGGTTCTAAGCCACGAAAAATAAATCTGATCCTTCGGGCCAGCCCTAGGGGAGCTGTTAACCAGCTCAGTGGTCTGGTTAAACTAAGATATACTTAACTTAAATCTCTAGAAACCCCGTGTGCGCTGTAGGCATTACCTAAGGTTCTTTACAGCATCCTTTCGGCTCCTAGCTGCAACTCCTTTCATTCCTTTTACTGTACCTTCGTTCGTATTCTCTTTCTTCCATCTTATTTGCCACCCTCTCCTAACAACAGAGCAACTGAGAGGTTTCCCTCCTGTTACACCTTTTAAAACCTTTTTACTCTCAATATCCCTTTCAGGTTTAATGACCTCATAGCTCCCAGCGCTTGGCCTTTGGCGTAAATTTTATATCCCATTCCATTCCATTCCATTCCACCCTCTCTAGAAAGCGAATCTGGCTGTGGAAAATAACTAACAATGAGCAACTAAACAAATAAACTGATCAGACACAGCGTCAGCAATAAAAGGAAGACGTGAAAAGAGCGAAGGAAGAGAGAGAGAGAAGGAGAGAGAGAGAAAATACGATTCTTTTTTATTCAGAGAAAATTATTGATCGCCAATTCTCGAAGCTGCAGTTCCTTCCACCAGCCAGGGAGGCTCCGCGATCATTGGCTCCCTCTCCTCTGACGTCACGGGAGAAACGTCTCGATGGATAAAATGACGAAATAAGAAGAAGGAGAAGAAGAAGAAGAAGAAGAGGGAGAAGGAGATGATGATGAAGAAAAGGGAGAAAAGTTGAAAGGAATAGTCGTGTATTCGTTGTTACTTTTATTGGTCGTCTTGTCTCGATGGATAAAAATGACGAAATAAGAAAAAAGAAGAAGAGGAAGAAGAAGAAGAAGAAGAAGAAGAAGAAGAAGAAGAAGAAGAAGGAGGAGGAGGAGGAGGAGGAGGAGGAGAAGGAGAAAAGGTTGAAAGGGATAATCGTGTATTCGTTCTTTACTTTTATTGATCTTGTCTCGATGGATAAAATTACGAAATAAGAAGAAGAAGAAGAAGAAGAAGAAGAAGAAGAAGAAGAAGAAGAAAAGAAGAAAAGGGAGAAAGGAATAATCGTGTATTCGTTCTTTACTTTTATTGATCTTGTCTCGATGGATAAAACGACGAAATAGGAAGAAAGAAGAAGAAGAAAAGGGAGAAAGGAATAATCGTCTATTATTAATTCTTTACTTTTATTGACTTACTTATCTACCAAGTCATTATTTCTCTTCATATAATTATCTGTTTTTGGACTTCAGTGTGTCTCTCTCTCTCTCTCTCTCTCTCTCTCTCTCTCTCTCTCTCTCTCTCTCTCTCTGACTATCGGTTTTGTTTTAAGCCTCTAGAAAATGACCCAGATATGACATCCAATTAGAATCTGAGATCCTGGAAGATGTGTAATGGGGAGGTCGACGGGACTGGCAACCAAATGCCCTTAACTAGCCCTGTCAGGATGGAAACAAGGAACAGATATGGAGATGGAACAACATGAGCCTGTTGTCCAAATGAAGTTTTATTATTATTATTATTATTATTATTATTATTATTATTATTATTATTATTATTATTATTATTATTATTATTATTATTATTATTATTATTATTGTTGTAACCCTAGGGCAGATTTTCATAATATATATTCCAGTAATTATTTCTTCCAAAGAAAAGCAACAACAGCTCTCTCTCTCTCTCTCTCTCTCTCTCTCTCTCTCTCTCTCTCTCTCTCTCTCTCTCTCTCTTTCACATATGGAATGTTAGAATAATGAAATGGAATATTAATTATTAATCAATATTTCAGTATTAAAAAAATGGAAAAGATCAGGAGCCAATTTATAAAGAACTGATTACATATCTCCTAACCTTTTCCCTCTCTCTCTCTCTCTCTCTCTCTCTCTCTCTCTCTCTCTCTCTCTCTCTCTCTCTCTCTCTCGAATAAAGGGACAGACGAAAACAGGGCGAAAGAACAAAAGAAAGGAAATCTGATATAGACTGACGGTGTTGTCAACGGATTTGTCCTGATTTTGAGAATAAAGTCCAGGTGGAAGGACACAGCTTCAGAAAATTGTGTTTTCGCTTCCCTGCTAAATCGGATTGAATAGCATACTGCGTGATCCTCACTTCGCCACGATTTTTTTTTTTTTTTTTTTGCTTTTGTAGTTCGGTTTGATACTTTCTGAGGAGTTTAATGAGCACGCTGATAGATAAATATGACCGTTGGGGTTTTTGCGTACTTTTGATCGTGATACAGTTTATAGGAAAGTTGGTATGTTCGTAATTTGCAAAAAACTATAGAAGTTACTTATTATTATTATTATTATTATTATTATTATTATTATTATTATTATTATTATTATTATTATTATTATTATTGTTGTTGTTGTTTGTCTGCACGACCGATATGCTTGGCAAGAAATGTTATGATGTTCCCAGAGGTTTTCCAAATTCTCTAAATCAGTGTTTCAAAATAAGAAGCCAAATCACCATCATTATCTGTTTGCCTGACAAAACGATCAACAATTACAGAATTATCGTCTTTCCCCATCTCTTTGACAAAGGATCAGGACCCTTGAAACCTATAGTTGTATTTAGATACTTAAAAAAACTACACAAGCAGTGTGTGTGTTTGTCTGCTTGTAAGTTACACCAAGCGCTTGTGGCATCGCGATCAGCCGACGATAATTCTACCCGGGACTACCCTACCGGACTTCCGCCAGCCGTAAACCTTCCCTCGCGGGATATATGTGTATCTCTTTTCACTTTATTATATTCCCTACTCTCTGTAGATGCCCGCCTGAGTAGTCTGCAGATGACCGATAAACAAACGCCCTGAGTAAATATATATATATATTTTTTACTCTGGGTCTGATGAGATAAACACAATAATATTAATTTATATAGCGAAGTTTGCGTATCTAGTGGTTCTCAACTCGTTTCATGTCGTGGACCACCAGGTCCGATAAAATAAATTATCGTGGGCCACTTCTTTTTTGAGTAAAAATAAATAAAGCGTATACAATAAACATTTCGGATTGAATTATATTTCTATC
>NC_089797.1:6912890-6915390 GCF_040412425.1 Macrobrachium rosenbergii
TGTTGCCATGTGAGTGGCTAAATGCAATTGAGAACGCTGACACCTGCGACGATGCGCCCAGGTTCACTAAGTACTCTGGTGAGGAGAGAGAGAGAGAGCGAGAGAGAGAGAGAGGAAGGGAGACGCACAAACTGACATCAAAATTATGAGAGAGAGAGAGAGAGAGAGAGAGAGAGAGCGTTAAGAATAAGAGGAAAGGTTAAAACTGAGTAAAGAGAAGATAAAAATTAGGAAAAAGAGGAAGATGAGAATAAAGAGAAAAAGATAGATAAATTAAGACTGAAAGGAAAGAGACATGCATAAAAATTAAGAAAGAGATATAGTAAAAGAGAAAGAGAAAAAGAGTAAGAGAGAGAGAGAAAGAGAGAGAGAGAGAGAGGCTGGGCCTGACATTCTCTCAGCGTGAATGTTTCAATGTCCTGAGACGCTTATTTTTGGCATCTTGACATTTTCAAAGAAACGAACGGCTCCTCTTTCTCGGTTTGTTTACTTTTTCTTCCCTCTTTTCTCCAGGAGTTCTTCTCCTTATCCCTCTTCTTCTTCTTCTTCTTCTTCTTCTTCTTCTTCTTCTTCTTCTTCTTCTTCTTCTTCTTCTTCTTCTTCTTCAGAACGGAGAGAGAAATGTCATTGAAGCCTTTTGAAAACTTTCACCAGAGTGTAGGTGACTGATGCTTGTGACTATGGGTCACAGTGAGACAGAAGAGTTAATAGAATATATAGATATAAACGAATAAGCGAGACTTTGAACAGAACGGTCAAGATAACAAAGAGCTTTGTTTAAATAAGGAACTGAAGGTTTTGCTGACAAGAGTGATTTATAATAGACCTATGTCAGCTATATGTCACATCAGATTTAGACCTATGTTATATATATAGACACACTATATATATACCTGTATATATATACACACACACCTGTGTATATATATATACATAATACACACACACACACACACACTTTTATCAGACCAGATGAGACCTTTGCAAATTGGACTTAGACCTGAGTTATGTGAAATCCTAAGACTTTTCATATTGGATTTAGACCTTCATTTCATGAAATATTAACTCTTAATATATAATTAAAATCTATATCACATTAGATTTAAACCTGTGCCATATGCAAATCAAACCCATAACAAGAAATTCGGAAAATAAACGGTAAAAGATAAAATTTAGATAAACTAAGATTCCCACCTAAGAGATGGCCACCCCATCATGACTACAAGAAGTGTGTTAAAGAACTTCACAAAGATAGCAAATAGTTTTTTCTAAGACACGTCAAATGATGTAAGAGATATAGAGGTAGAGGAAGAATTCTACTGTCTAGGAGAGAGTGGAATGAAGGAATATCCAGATCTTACAGTATGTATTATTATTATTATTATTATTATTATTATTATTATTATTATTATTATTATTATTATTATTATTACGGAACTAGTTTATAAGAAAAAATACAGTAGAGGGCGTTGACCATATGTGGAATATGAAAAAAAAGGTTGTCGTATAATTGATTACATTAGAAGAAAATTGCACTGAGTCAGCAGGATTGCATGTACAAAGTGATACAAGCATCTTTAACCTATGTAATTTTTAAAAATTATCGACTGGAAGAGAATTGTGCAACCAATACCAGGCTATATGACCAAGGTTTAAGAACACGGGTCAAAGAGTCATCACTTAGAATAAGGAAACAGTGACTGTGACACCCGAGATGATCTCAGTAGCCAAAGCTAGCTGCCAAAACACTCCTATCAATTAGGCTGCACATATTTAAAGAGAGAAAGGATTTATATAGCGTTTGTTCAATTACTGTTTTAATACCATAGCTTGTCGTCATGATAAATGTGATTGTTTCAGATTAAGCAAATAGGTCTAATAACACTGGTTAGATAGGCCTAGTGTATATATGTACTGTTTCAGATAAGATTCAGGGATATGTTAGTATCCACTGGCTTACATAGGCCTACAAATGAGTACTAAACAAGCTTCTATACCAAAAAATTAATAACAGTAAATTGTAATTCACAATAAATCTATAGGACTACTGTACATCAAAATAGCGTAAAAAGTAGAGACTAACACCTGCGACAACATACTCGGCAGAGTAAATAATAAAAAAATGTGTAAACATCGATAACACGCTCCCCAGGACTATCACAAAAGCCCAACTCTCTCGTAAACTTTTACAGGAAGAAGATTTCGTAAACAAGCGACAGTCTAATCCCACAGATGTGCGAACTTAGTCAAGAGTTCTGTATACCCAAACGAAAAGAAAAGAGGGCATTGGTTCTTTTGTTGAATAAGGAAAGTGTGTGGAAAAAATAAAAGAAGTATTGGGAGAATTGTTTACAGACAAGAATACAAGAAACACCACTGGACCCTGTGACGTTTTGAAAGTCTGCCAAGGGTAACGCTTCTTCTTCGTATCGAGACCTTGCGAATGCTGCTCATACTTCAAGGCTGAAGTCATGTTTGTCCTCTTGGGTGTGGGGGTGTC